>NC_057812.1:339219262-339231408 GCF_018294505.1 Triticum aestivum | reverse complement strand
GTTTTGTGCGTGTTATATGTCTAAATGTTTAGCATGATATGCTCTTCATTTAATTCCATTGTGTCATGCTTGTTTGAGTCCATGTTGATGCCCAAATCGTTGATGCAAGAGTGCTATAAAATGTTTGCTCCTGTTACTTAGCAGATTATGAGGATTTGTCATTTTTCTCACATTTGTTGTGTGCTGCATATGGGCATGAGCTCTACATGTGTTTTGGTCTATGCCATGCCAAATTTCGTGCCATTTGGAGTCCATTTGATACTCCAACGGTTAACCGGGTAACCGGAAAGGCCTCTTGTCTGTTGCAGCCCAACACCCCTCCAAAACGGCCCAATAACCCTTCCAAACCACTCCCAGGCCCTCCGCTGTCGGTTCACGATCGCGTGGTCTAAAAGTACACCCCATTTGGACACTCCTACCTTCTTCAAGGTATAAATATGTGCACCCCTCCTCACAATTCACGGATGAAACATTAAAAATAGCTCCCGCCGCCACCGGACAAGATCCGCCGCCGCCCCGAGCCAGTAGCATCGCGCACATGTCACCGCGCCGCCCACCTCCACCGCCGGAAATGATGCTATATTTGTTGTCATCGACAAGCTTACCGAAGTGGCTCATTTTCTTCCTATCGAAGAATCTATCATAACAGCTCAGTTGGCAGAGCTATACTCCTCCAGGATTGTCTCTTTGCACGGCATTCTGCAGTTGATATCTTTAGATCATGGAAGCATCTTTACTTCTATGTTCTGGGACTCCTTCCAGAAGGCCATGGGCACCAACATTCGCTTCAGCACAGCCTTCCATCCTCAAACTAGTGGACAAGTCGAGCGAGTCAATCAGATTCTTGAAGATATGCTCAGGGCTTGTGTCATTTCCTTCAGTACGAAGTGGGAAGATTGTCTTCCATATGCCGAGTTCTCCTACAACAACAGTTTCAAAAGTGAGTTCAGGCAAGGCCCCATTCGAGATTCTCTATGGCAGAAAGTGTCGTACTCCTCTTAATTGGTCAGAGACTGGTGAACGCCAACTTCTTGGCAATGACTTAATCACAGAGGCTGAAGAAATGTGTAAAGTCATCCGGGAAAATCTCAAAGCCGCGCAATCGCGCCAGAAGAGTTACTATGATAGCAAGCATCGTGACTTGGCTTTCGAGATCGGGGACCATGTCTACTTCCACGTCTCTCCAATGAAAGGCACTCGTCGCTTCGGTATCAAAGGGAAGCTTGCTCCTAGACACGTGGGTCCTTTCAAGATCATTGGCAAAAGAGGCGACCTCGCCTATCAACTTGAGATTCCATCCAACTTCACAAATGTGCACGATGTGTTTCACGTGTCACAGCTTCGCAAGTGCTTCAAGACTCCTAAGCGCACCATCAACTTCGAAGAGATTGATCTCCAAGAAGACCTGCCTTATCATGAGCATCCCGTTGCTATTCTTGAAGAAATCGAGCGCAAGACTCACAACAAGTCTATCAAATTCCTGAAAGTGAAGTTATCACATCATTCCGACCGGGAAGCCACCTAGGAACACGAGGACCACCTCCGTTCCGAATATCAGGAGTTCTTTCAGTCCTAGATCTCGGGACGAGATCCTTTCATAGTGGTGGAGTGTTGTAACGCCCCGGATGTAACTTGACATATTTATACTCCGACTCTTGCCATTTTCGGCATAAGTTATGGGGTTTCCCTTCGTGGTTGGGTTTTGTCTTCATTTTGCATTTTATTCATGTCATGCATTACATATCATGTCATCATGTGCATCTCATTTGCATATGTATTTGTCTCATGCATCCGAGCTTTTTCCCCTTTATCCGTTTTGCAATCTGACACTCCTACGTGCACCGGCGTCCCCCCTTTTGTCTCTTTTCGCGAGCGGGTGTTAAGAGTTCTAGGAATGAACCGAGATTTGCCAAGCGGCCTTGGTACACCACCGGTAGACCGCCTGTCAAATTTCGTGCCATTTGGAGTCCGTTTGATACTCCAACGGTTAACCGGGTAACCGGAAAGGCCTCTTGTGTATTGCAGCCCAATACCCCTCCAAAACGGCCCAATAACCCCTCCAAACCACTCCCAGGACCTCCGTCGTCGGATCACGATCGCGTGGTCGAAAACTACACCCCATTTGGACACTCCTACCTTATTCTAGGTATAAATATGTGCACCCCTCCTCACAATTAACGGATGAAACCCTAAAAATCGCTCCCGCCGCAACCAGACGAGATCCATCGCCGCCCCGAGCCAGTAGCATCGCGACACGTGTCACCGCGCCGCCCACCTCCGCCACCGGCCCGGCAAGCCCGCAACAGACCCGCCAGCCCATCGCCGCCTCCCGCTTCCCCCGCGCGCCCCGCACCCAGGAGCTCCTCCGCCAAGCTCTGCAGCGCCCCGCCGGACACCGTCGACACCGCTCTCCAGGAGCTCCGGTGCCGCCCCGGCTCCATCCCCGGCGAGCACCTCTGCCCGGTCATCCTCTTCCCCACGCCCCGATCTCCCTCCTCTTCTTCCCCAGCCGCGTCCTCGGCGAGTGGCCCAGCCATCCTCGATACACAAGCGCTCAGATCTGATCCAGAAGGTTGACCCCCCGTTTTTTCACTAAGTCATGAGAATTTTACATTCTGGTGCTACCTTTGACCTGTTGTAACTTCTTGTGTAATGCTCCGTTTTGTGCGTGTTATATGTCTAAATGTTTAGCATGATATGCTCTTCATTTAATTCCATTGTGTCATGCTTGTTTGAGTCCATCTTGATGCCCAAATCATTGATGCAAGAGTGCTATAAAATGTTTGCTCCTGTTACTTAGCAGATTATGAGGATTTGTCATTTTTATCACATTTATTGTGTGCTGCATATGGGCATGAGCTCTACATGTGTTTTGGTCTATGCCATGCCATCTTTACAGAGGTGTTTGCCATGTATTTTTGTGATCAATGTGGTGACTAGCACAAGCATGCAAAGTAGCCTTCGTGTTATTGCTGATTTCAGGGACTTAGGATTTCACTAAGTCATTTTTCCTTCTGTTATTTTTATGCCATGTAACCATGATGCTAAAGTGAGATCCATGCTTGTTTTGAGTTGGTTCAGTAAGGATGATTTAGACATATGGTGTTGCTCTATCTATCCATGCCCCTGGTTGCAATTATGGATTGCCCTAGCATTACTTAATCTTGCTCTACTTTTGCTATAAAATGTTCCTGGCAGATTGTTTACATGTTAATCAATTTTGCCATGGTTGTTGTTGTTGATACATGCATGCTATGAACTTTCTCCTGCAATGGTTAGCTTCTTGAACATGTCTTCTTTCTGTTGGTATGCTTAGTTTGCCATGCATTGCTTTTTGATGAGTGATTTGAGCATGCAAAGATGCCTTCATAATTCTGTTTTATGCCATGCTCTGTTTTCTACAAAGTCTGAACCTGTTAATAAAACTTGCTATATTTACATGGGTGCCACCATATCTTCTGTGCCTTTTTGGCTCATGATCAGTAAGGGACTTTTGATATATGCATTTAGTAGATTCATGCCATGCCTTTGTTTGCTATGATGAGTTCCTTTAGCATGTTGTTTGCTAGCTCTAAACATGGCTTCCTGATGTTATTCCTGGCATGTTACTATTTTCACTAAGTCTGTGATGTTGATATCTTTTGCACTTTTGCCATGCTTGTTTGAACCTACTCTCGCGTGATTTAGCCGTAGCCCATTGTTCATCTTTTGTCAAGCATCTTGAGTACATCACTGCCATATGCTTTGTTTCTTTGTTGGAGTGTAGTAGCTTAGTTTCTTGTTGCATTCTAGATGGCATCGTGTTGTTAATCACAGAATTGTGCCATTCTTGTTTTGCTTGCCATTTGCAAACCGTGCATCCGATTCCGGTGACCTTTATATCGATTTTGACAGAAATCATCTCATCTTTTCAGCGGCACACTTGGTTTGCCAAGTTGATGCCTTGATCAATCTTTTCATTCCGGAGCACGCATATGCATTGCATATCACATCTCGCATATCATGCCATGTTTTGCATCATGTTGCCTGTGCATTGCACCATGATTGATTGTTGGTCCTTTTGCTTGTGTTCTTGCTTTGGGTAGAGCCGGGAGACGAGTACGTGATCGAGGAACCTGTTGAGTACGCTAACGAGGATCAAGCTTTCGTTAACTCTGAGAACTTTGCAGGAAAGATGACCATACCCTCGAAATCACTTCTATCTTTGCTTGCTAGTTGTTCGCTCTATTGACATGCCGCGATACCTACCACTTGCTATATCATGCCTCCCATATTTCCATGTCAAGCCTCTAACCCACCTTTACTAGAAAACCGTTGTCTGGCTATGTTACCGCTTTGCTCAGCCCCTCTTATAGCGTTGCTAGTTGCAGGTGAGGATGAAGTTTATTCCTTGTTGGAACATGGATATTGTTGGGATATCATAATTATATCTTGATTACTTTAATGCATCTATATACTTGGTAAAGGGTGGATGGCTCGGCCTTATGCCTGATGTTTTGTTCCTCTCTTGTAGCCTTAGTTACCGTCATACCGATGTTATGTTCCTTGATTTTGCGTTCCTTACGCGGTTGGGTTTTATGGGAACCCCTTGACAGTTCGCCTTGAATAAAACTCCTCCAGCAAGGCCCAACCTTGGTTTTACCATTTGCCACCTAAACCTTTTCCCTTGGGTTCCGCAGACTCAAGGGTCATCCTTATTTTAAACCCTCGTGGTTTATGCCAACCTGACGTCTGGCACATCTGGTGTGCCTTGAGAACGAGATACGTTCGACTCCTATCGAGATTTGTCGGCACATTGGGAGGCTTTGCTGGTCTAGTTTTACCTTTGTCGAAATGTCTTGTAACCGGGATTCCGAGTCTGATCGGGTCTTCCTGGGAGAAGGAATATCCTTCGTTGACTGTGAGAGCTTGTGATGGGCTAAGTTGGGACACCCCTGCAGGGTTTTGAACTTTCGGAAGTTGTGCCCATGGTTATGGGCAGATGGGAATTTTTTAATATCCGGGTGTAGAGAACTTGACACTTAACTTAATTAAAATGAATCAACCGCGTGTATAGCCGCGAGTGGCTCGGCCATCCTCGATCCACGAGTGCTTAGATCTGATCCAGAAGGTTGACCCCCTGTTTTTTCACTAAGTCATGAGAATTTTACATTCTCGTGCTACCTTTGACCTGCCGTAACTTCTTGTGCGATGCTCCGTTTTGTGCGTGTTATATGTCTAAATGTTCATCATGATATGCTCTTCATTTAATTCCATTGTGCCATGCTTGCTTCAGTCAATCTTGATGCCCAAATCATTGATGCAAGAGTGCTATAAAATGTTTGCACCTGTTACTTAGCAGATTATGAGGATTTGTCATTTTTGTCACATTTGTTGTGTGCTGCATATGGGCATGAGCTCAACATGTGTTTTGGTCTATGCCATGCCATCTTTACAGAGTGTGTTTGCCATGTATTTTTGTGATCAATGTGGTGACTAGCACAAGCATGCAAAGTAGCCTTCGTGTTATTGCTGATTTCAGGGACTTAGGATTTCACTAAGTCATTTTTCCTGTTGTTATTTTTATGCCATGTAACCATTATGCTACAATGAGATCCATGCTTGTTTTGAGTTGCTTTAGTAAGGATGATTTGGACATATGGTGTTGCTCTATCCATCCATGCCCCTAGTTTCAATTATGGAGTGCCCTAGCATTACTTCAACTTGCTCTATTTTTGCTATATAATGTTCCTGTCAGATTGTTTACATGTTAATCAATTTTGCCATGGTTGTTGTAGTTGATACATGCACGCTATGAACTTTCTCTTGCAATGGTTAGCTTCTTGAACATGTATTCTTTCTGTTGATATGCTTAGTTTGTCATGCATTGCTTTGTGATGAGTGATTTGAGCTTGCAAAGATGCCTTCATAATTCTATTTTATGCCATGCTCTGTTTTCTCCTAAGTCTGAACCTGTTAATAAAACTTGCAATGTTTACATGGGTGCCATCATATCTTCTGTGCCTTTTTGGCTCATGATTAGTAAGGGAATTTTGATCTATGCATTTAGTAGATTCATGCCATGCCTTTGTTTGCTATGATGTGTTCCTGTTGCATGTTGTTTGCTAGCTCTAAACAGGGCTTCCTGATGTTATTCCTGGCATGTTAGTATTTTCACTAAGTCTGTGATGCTGATATCTTTTGCACTTTTGCCATGCTTGATTGAACCTGCTCTTGCGTGATTTAGCCATAGCTTAGTGTTCATGTTTTGTCAAGCATCTTGACTATATCACTGACATATGCTTTGTTTCTTCGTTGTAGTGCGGTAGCTTAATTTCTTGTTGCATTCTAGATGGCATCGTGCTATTAATCGCAGAATTGTGCCATTCTTGTTTTACCTGCCATTTGCAAACCATGCATCCGATTCCGGTGATCTTTATATCGATTTTGACCGAAATTATCTCATCTTTTCAGCGACGCACTTGGTTTTCCAAGTTGATGCCTTGATCAATCTTTTCCTTCTGGAGCACGCATATGCATTGCATATCACATCTCGCATATCACGCCATGTTTTGCATCATGTTGCCTGCGCATTGCACCATGATTGATTGTTGGTCCTTTTTCTTGTGTTCTTGCTTTGGGTAGAGCCGGGAGGCGAGTACGTGATCGAGAAACCTGTTGAGTATGCTAACGAGGATCAAGCTTTCGTCAACTCTGAGAACTTTGCAGGCAAGATGACCATACCCTCGAAATCACCTCTATCTTTGCTTGCTAGTTGTTCGCTCTATTGCCATGTTGCGATACCTACCACTTGCTATATCATGCCTCCCATATTTCCATGTCAAGCCTCTAACCCACCTTTCCTAGCAAAGCGTTGTTTGTCTATGTTACCGCTTTGCTCAGCCCCTCTTATAGCGTTGCTAGTTGCCAGTGAAGATGAAGTTTGTTCCTTGTTGGAACATGGATATTGTTGGGATATCATTATTATATCTTGTTTACTTTAATGCATCTATATACTTGGTAAAGGCTGGAAGGCTCGGCCTTATGCCTGGTGTTTTTTTCCACTCTTGCCACCTTAGTTTCCGTCATACCGATGTTATGTTCCTTGATTTGGCGTTCCTTACGCGGTTGGTTGTTATGGGAACCCCTTGACAGTTCGCCTTGAATAAAACTCCTCCAGCAAGGCCCAACCTTGGGTTTACCATTTTCCATCTAATCCTTTTCCCTTGGGATCCGCGGACTCAAGGGTCATCTTTATTTTAAATCCCCAGGCCAGTGCTCCTCTGAGTGTTGGTCCAAACTGGGCGATGTCCGGCGCGCCTTGGGCAACCGCATGTGTAGCCGTGATGGTCTCTTTTCGGCGGAGTCCGGGAAGAGAACACGGTCTCGTGTTATGCTTGAACATAAGTAGCTTCAGTATCACTTCTTGATCATTTGCGTAAGTTAGCCACCATACATGCTTAGTGCTTTGCTGCAGCTCCACCTCACTACCCCTTTCCCACCCTTAAGCTTAAATAGTCTTGATCACGAGGGTGTGGGATTGCTGCGTCCTCATGACTCACGGATAATTCCAAGCAGATACAGGTGCCGATGATGCCAGTGCAGGGAATTCTACCGAACTCAAGTGGGAGTTCGACGAGGATTCGGGCCGTTACTATGTTTTTTTTCTGGATGATCAGTAGAGGAGCCCAGTTAGGGCGATCGGGGATCTAGAATTTGGGGTTGTCTTTCTTTGTTTCAGTTCTATAGTCGAACCTTGATTGTATTATGGATGATGTATGAGATATTTATGTATTGCGTGAAGTGGCGATTGTAATATGACTCTTTATCCCTTTCTTATTCAATACATGGGATGTGTAAAGGTTACCCTCTTGCGACATGCCTACCATGCGGCTATGCCTCTAAGTCGTGCCCCGACACGTGGGAGATATAGCCGCATTGTGGGTGTTACAAGTTGGTATTAGAGCTTTCCCCGACTTAGGAGCCCCCTGCTTGGTCGAATCGCTGACGTTGTTGAGTCTAGAAGAAAAGTTTTGAGTCTTAGGATTATCTATATCGGAGAGTAGGATTCTTTTTACTCCTCAGTCCCTTTGTCGCTCTGGTGAGGCCTCCTGACGTAGAGTTTTGAATCTTCTCTCCTCTAATTTCATGAAAACAAATTTAGGATCACGCGGGTATCTTGGAATCATTCTAATGGTTTTGTGACGAGAACATTGTTCTTGGTTCCTCCTGACATTTAGGGGTTGTGGCAGTGTCCCCGGAGTTGAGCTCCGAGATGTTGTTGTCACAATCTTATCGTTGCAGTTCTGGAATACATGAGTTTGCCGACATCGAAAATCTCTTTTATGCAGTTGTTGGTGAGATAACCTCGATGCCGCCCAGTACTAGGGCGGGAGTTCGGGAGTATTGCCATAACTCGTATAACAGATGCTTTTTGAAGGTTGAGGTAAATGATATCTGAAGGTTTCTTGGTTGTGTGTTGAAGGATGGATACAACTGGATGTAGGATTTGCTAGTTTTGGGTGAGATATTATGCTTCCCTTGTATTCCCAACACCTAATTGCATAACTAGAAAGTTTCGGGAATTTCCTAGGTGGGAATTCAAGTAGCTCTAGTATTTCTTCCCGCAGATATTTGGTTTGTGATTGGGTAATCCTTACCACTTATTTGTTCATATCCATACCTTGTTGCTTTATTCTTCGACTTTTGTCTAAGTGGCTTCTCAACTTATGGAGGTGTGATGATTTACTTTGGAATTCACTCATTCATTCTTGTTTGAATGTTAAGGCTATATGTTGCAATTTTGATCCATTGATTCAGCTTGAATATATGTCTTTCAAGATGCTAACAGATGTCAACCTCTTCGGGATGGCTCCTCCAATGCGTCAGAATCCGAACCCTCCACCACCACCTCCACCTCCGGAGGCATGGCAAGATGGCATGGCAACCACCAACGCCAACACTCAGATGCTTTTGCAACTCTTGCAACAGTGCAACCAAGGGCAAGGCAACCAAGGAAATCAAGGTCAAGGCAAAAATCAGCCTTAGTTTGCTACCCTCAATCAGTTCCTCGCAAACTAGCCGAAGTCCTTCAGCAACTATGTCGAGGCCACAGACGCCGATGACTGGCTCGTGGATATCTGCAGACATTTTGAGTGTAGCAATGTCAGGCCTGAGGACTTTGTCAAGTTTGCTTCGTTTCAACTCAAAGACCAAGCTGCTGAGTGGTATCAACAATACAAAGATTCCAGAGGAGGTCGTGTGATTACCTAGGATGATTTCCGCCGAGACTTCAAAGCTCACCACATTCCACAAAGTGTTGCCGAGAATAAGCATGAGGAGTTTCGCAATCTCAAGCAAGGTAGCATGTCTGTGTATCAATACAATATCCCGTTTCAGAGGCTCGCTCGCTTCGCTAAACAAGACGTCCCTGATGAAAATAGCATGATTTATCAATTCAGAGGTGGCCTCAGAGAAGATCTGTAATTAGCTCTCGTGCTTCTTGAGCCGACTAAGTATGATGAATTCTACAACATGGCACTAAAGCAAGAAGCTGCTCAGCTCAACTGTGATGCTTCTAAGAAGAGAGTAAGGGATGCAGCTCAATCTTCTTCTTCAACTCAAGTGGCAGCTAAGAAACAGAAGTTCTGGTTGCCTCCTCCTACTCCTCCGTTTCATCAGCCTTATCAGCAGAAGAGCAAAGGTGGCAATGGATCTTCCCACCCACCCAACCCAAGCTATCAGAACAAAGCTCAGTCTCATACTCCAAGGTCAAGTTCTCCTTATCACCGTCCGCTCTCAGAGGTTACTTGCAACAAGTGTTAGCAGAAAGGGCACTATGAAAACAAGTGCTTCAACCAAAGGCACGTTCCGCCTTCTCCTCCTGTGAGATATGCCAGCAATGCAGTGGTCAAGCATAATTCCAAGTCGACAAAGGTCAACATGATGAACACAGCTCAGGCAGAGGATTCTTCAGAAGTGATCATGGGTAATCTTCCAGTCAATGACTTTCCTTCTAAAGTTCTTTTTGATACTGGTGCATCGCATTGTTTCATTTCAAGACCATTTGCATCTAAGCATGAGTTGCTTTTCCAAGATTTGCCGAGGTAGTTATCAGTTGTCTCTCTGGGTAAATTCATGAACGCAAGCTCTATGGTTCTGAATGTTTCTATCAAGATGGGCGACCATAAGTTTCTGTCTTCTCCTATTGTTCTTGGTAACTCGGATATTGATCTAATTTTCGGCATGGACTGGCTTTCTAAGCACAAGGCTCAGCTTGATTGTACTGCCAGGCAGATTCAATTGACACACTCGTCTGAGGATGTGATCATCTATGTCACTCGTGATGATACCATTCGACTGTTTTCTCTCAATGAGAAGGGCGAGTTGAATGCCATCTCTCAGATTCCAGTTGTTTGTGAATATCAAGACGTCTTTCCAGAAGAGCTTCCGGGAATGCCTCCTCACCAGCTAGTTGAATTCGTTATCGATCTTGAGCCTGGCACGGAACCTGTTTGCAAACGTCCTTACAAGCTTGGTCTAGAAGAGTTGAAGGAGTTGAAGAAACAACTCGATGAACAAGAGCGTATGGGTCTCATCAGACCGAGTTCATCTCCATGGGGTTGTGGTGTTCTTTTTGTCAAGAAGAAGGATAGAACGGAATGACTCTGCGTCGACTACCGCCCATTGAACAAGAAGACAATAAAGAACAAGTATCCACTTCCCAACATCAATGAGCTATTCGAGCAAATTAAGGGTGCCCAAGTATTCTCCAAGCTTGACCTTCATATGGGTTATCATCATATTCGCATTCGTGAGAAAGATATCCCCAAGACAGCATTCAGAACAAGTTATGGTTCTTATGAATATACTGTCATGTCTTTCGGCCTTGTCAATGCTCTTCCAACATTCTCTCGCATGATGAACTTCATCTTCAACCCTTACAAAAATGATTTCGTCTTGGTGTATCTTGATGATATTTTGGTCTTTTCCAAGAACAAGGAGGATCATGCCAAGCATTTGAGAATGGTACTCGACAAACTCAGAGAGCATCAATTCTATGCGAAGTTTTCAAAGTGTGCGTTCTGGCTTGATGAGGTACTCTACCTTGGCCATATCATCTCCGCCAAGGGCATTGCTGTTAATCCTGAGAAGGTGTCTGCAATTATGAATTGGGAACTGCCTCAAAATGTGAAGCAGCTCCGCAGTTTCCTTGGGCTTACAAGCTATTTTCGAAAATTCATTGAGAATTTCTCTAAGATTGCAAAGCCTCTTTCCAACCTCCTCCAGAAGCATGTTAAGTATGTCTGGACGCCTGAATGTGACATTGCTTTCAACACTGTAACACCCCGGATGTAACTTTCCGAATGTGTACTCCAACTCTTGCCATTTCCGGCTTTAAGTTAATTCATTTTCTCGGGTTCGGGTTTTTTTATTTATCTTCGTGTGTTGTTATCGTTGTCATGCATCTCTTATCATGTCATCATGTGCATTGCATTTGCATACGTGTTCATCTCATGCATTCGAGCATTTTCCCCGTTGTACGTTTTGCATTCCGGCGCTTCGTTCTCCTCCGGTGGGCACTTCTACCTTTCTTTCGTGTGTGGGGATTAAACATTTCCGTATTGGACCGAGACTTGCCAAGCGGCCTTGGTTTACTACCGGTAGACCGCCTGTCAAGTTTCGTATCATTTGGACTTCGTTTGATACTCCAACGGTTAACCGAGGGACCGAAAAGGCCTCGTGTGTGTGGCAGCCCAACACACCTCCAATTTGGCCCAAAACCCACCTAAGCCTTCTCCATCCTCTAGATCATTCGATTACGATCGCGTGGCCGAAGACCGCACCTCATTTGGACCCTCCTAGCTCCCTCTATGCCTATTTAAAGACACCCCCGAATTTCTCCTTCCCCTTCCTCCCGAAACCCTAGCTCCACTCGTCATCGCGCGCCGCCCGACAAAAATTGCCACCGACGGACACTGTCCGATCCGCCCCCGCCGCCGCCACGTGGCGCTCCGCCATTTGCCGCCGCCACCGCGCCCACTTGGCTGCCCCGCCGGCCCGCTGAGGCCCGCCGCGGGCCCTCCCGGGCTCAGCCGCCAGTGCCACCCCGCGTCTCCTCTTCCCCGTCGCCGGTCCCTTGCACCGCCGCCGCCATCGCCGGCGTC
>NC_057812.1:339209265-339218754 GCF_018294505.1 Triticum aestivum | reverse complement strand
GCCGCAGCCGCCGCCCGCTCCGGCCGCATCTCCGGCCGCCCCGCGCGCCCGGCGCCGCCGCCCTCCTCTCTCGCGCGGCTCGCCGCACCCTCCGGCCTCCTCCTCCCTCCTCAACGCCGCCTCTCCGGCCTCTCCGGCAAGCCGCCGACCTACCTCCCCGACGAACTCCGGCGGACCTCGGCTGGTGTGCGCCCAGATCCAGATCCGGGTGAACAGTAAACCCTAGGTCGCCTCCTCTTTTTCCTCAGTTTGCAGTCCAAGTGCCCATGTTCAAAGCATCGCATCTCCGCATCTGTAGCTCCGTTTTGGGCATATAGCATATCAAAATGTTCATCTTAGAGAGTACATCATTTCATTCCATTGCATCATTTTCATTTGAGTTCATCTTGTTGCCCGAAATTCTGTTAGAAGAGTGCTACTTGAGATATTTGTCAGATCTGCTGCTCCATTTAGCTTTTTGTCTTTTTTGCCATGATTAATGTGTGCATGATATGCCCATGAGCTCTACATATGTTTTGTTAAGGGTTTTGTCATCTTTCCAGAGGTGCAACCCATGTATTTTTTTTGATGTGTGTGGTGACTAGCACAAGCTTGCAAAGTGGTGCACTTGGTAATTCTGATTTCAGGGACTTAGCTTTTCCACTAAGTCCTTGAGCTGTTTATCTCATATGCCATATGTTCATGTTGCTTCCTAGTGATCCGTGCCTCTTTTGAGGAGGATCAGTAAGGATGTTTTGTTAATATTGTAGTGATCTATCCATCTATGTCTTTGTTTTCAATTATGGAGCACCCTAGCTTGAGTCAATCGAGCTCTACTTTTGCTACTTTGTGAATCTGGGCAGATTGTCAACTTGTTTGCAATTTTGCCGATGATGTTGTAGTTGATCCGTGCATGCTATGCTATTGTTCTTGCTATGTCTAGCTTGCATTTTGTGTATTCTTGATGGTTGTATGATTAGCTTGTCATGACTTGCTCCGTAGTGAGTGCATCGAGCTCGAAAACATGCCTACTTGAGATATGTTTCAGCATGTGCCAGTTTTCACTAAGTCTGAAAACTGATTATGTTTTTGCCATGTTCACACGCTTGCAATTGTATTTTCTAATCCCTTTTGGCTCAAGGTCACTAAGGGACTTTTGTTAAGCTCTTTGAGTAGCTCCATGCCATGCTTTACTTTGCCATGTTCAGGTCTTGTAGCATGTAGTTTTGTTGCTCCAAAGAGTGCTATCTGATCTGAAATTCTAGACAAGTGTTAATTTCACTAAGTCAGAAATCTGTTTGCCATATGCATTTTTGCCATGCTTGTTTGAACCTATTAATGGATGAATTGGCCGTAGCTCAGTGCTAGACTTTTGTTAAGAATCTTGAATGCATCCCTGCCACGTATTTTGTTGTCATGTTTGAGTGTTGTAGCATGTTCATCTCATTGCATTTAGATGGCTACTTGCTGTCAATCGCAGACCGGTGTCATATTTGAATTGTTTGCCATTTCCAAACCGTAACTCCGATTCCGGCGTTCTTTATATCGCTTTCAAGCGATTTCATCTCACCTTTCCAGTGGCAGACTTGGATTTCCATGTTGAGGCCAGGTTCTTGCATTTCCTGTCACATCTTGCATATGCATCCCGCATAGCATACCATCTTTCCATCATATTGTTTGAGCTTTGCGTGTGGTTGATTGTGTTCCGTTTGTTTGTTTGTCTTGTTTGGGTAGAGCCGGGAGACGAGTTCTCTAACAAGGAGCCCGTTGAGTTTTCTTTCGAGGATCCAGTCAACTCTGACAACTGTGCAGGCAAGATGATCATACCCTCGAAATCACTACTAACTTTGCTATGCTAGATTGCTCGCTCTTTTGCTATGCCAATGCTACGATGCCTACCACTTGCTTTAAAGCCTCCCAAATTGCCATGTCAAAACCTCTAACCCACCATGTCCTAGCAAACCGTTGATTGGCTATGTTACCGCTTTGCTCAGCCCCTCTTATAGCGTTGCTAGTTGCAGGTGAAGATTGGAGGCCGTTCCTTGTTGGAACATTTATTTACTTGTCGGGATATCATTATATTGCCATGTTATCTTAATTCATCTACATACTTGGTAAAGGGTGGAAGGCCCGGCCTCTCGCCTAGTGTTTTGTTCCACTCTTGCCGCCCTAGTTTCCGTCATATCGGTGTTATGTTCCCAGATTTTGCGTTCCTTACGCGGTTGGGTTATAATGGGAACCCCTTGATAGTTCGCCTTGATTAAAGCTTTTCCAGCAATGCCCAAACTTGGTTTTACCATTTTCCACCTAGCCTCTTTACCCTTGGGTTTTCGGAGCCCGAGGGTCATCTTATTTTAGCCCCCCCGGGCCAGTGCTCCTCTGAGTGTTGGTCCAACCGAGCGATGTCTGGGGCTACCATGGGCAACTCTGGGCTGGCCTACCCGACGTCTGGCTCATCTGAGTGTGCCCTGAGAACGAGATATGTGCATCTCCTATCGGGATTTGTCGGCACATTCGGGCGGTGTTGCTGGTCTTGTTTTAACCTGTCGAAGTGTCTTGAAGA
This sequence comes from Triticum aestivum, assembly GCF_018294505.1. Taxonomy (NCBI): domain Eukaryota; kingdom Viridiplantae; phylum Streptophyta; class Magnoliopsida; order Poales; family Poaceae; genus Triticum; species Triticum aestivum. Next base: position 339,216,212 of record NC_057812.1, on the reverse strand, counting down.
ACCGAGGTACCGAGTCTGATCGGAACGTCTCGGGAGGAGGTCTATTCCTTCGTTGACCGTGAGAGCTTGTCATGGGCTAAGTTGGGACTCCCCTACAGGGATTTGAACTTTCGAAAGCTGTGCCCGCGGTTATGGGCAGATGGGAATTTGTTAATGTCCGGTTGTAGACAACTTGAACCTTAACTTAATTAAAATGAATCAACCGAGTGTGTTACCGTGATGGCCTCTTCTCGGCGGAGTCCGGGAAGCGGACACGGTGTTGGAGTAATGCTTGCGCAGGTTGGTCTCTAGTTTCTCGCTCGCGCTTTGCCTCCTCTTCTCGCTCTCTTTTGCGAATAAGTTAGCCACCATATTTTGCTAGTCGCTTGCTGCATCTCCACATATATTTGTACCTTGCCTTACCTATAAGCTTAAATAGTCTTGATCGCGAGGGTGCGAGATTGTTGAGTCCCTGTGGCTCACAGATTACTATTACACCAGATGCAGGGCCTGATGATTCCGCTCCAGGTGACGCGCTTGAGCTCAAGTGGGAGTTCGACGAGGACTCTACGATACTATGTTTCTTTTCCTGATGATCAGTAGTGGTGCCCAGTTGGGGGTGATCGGGACCGTGTCGCATGTTGGGTTATCTTTTATTTTGGCGCCGTAGTCGGGCCATGAGTGTTTGGATGATGTAATGTTATTTATCTACTTGATTGACATGGCGAGTGTAAGCCAACTATGTTATCTCCCCCTTTTATTATCTATATTACATGGGATGTTGTGAAGATTGCCTAACTTGCGACATATGCCTTCAATGCGATTATGCCTCTAAGTCGTTCCTCGACACGTGGGAGATACAGTCGCATCGAGGGTGTTACAAGTTGGTATCAGAGCCTTCCCCGATCTTATGAGCCCCATTGCTTGATCGTTTTTAGCGGCCGAGTTGTTTCTAGAAAAATGTTTTGAGTCATTTAGGAATTATATATCGGAGAGTTTAGGAATTCTTTTTTACTTCCTAGTCTCCTCATCACTCTGGTAAGGCATCCTGACTTAGAGTTTTGACTCTTCTCTTCTCAAATTTCACTAAAAAAAATTAGGATCACGCGGGTATCTTGGAATCGTTCCGATGGTTTTATGATGAGAACATTGTCTTGGTGCCTCCTGTCAGTGGTTTTGTGGAAGTGTCCCGGGGAGTTGAGCTCTGAGGTGTTGTCGTCATAATTTTATCGTTGCAATTCTGGAATACCTGAGATTAGTACGCCGACATCGAAAATCTCTTTTATGCAGTTCGTTGGTGAGATAACCTCGACGCCACCCAGTACTGGGGCGGGAGTTCGGGAGTATCGCCATAACTTGTATAACAGATGCTTTTCGAAGGTTGAGGTAGATGGTTTCCGAAGTTTTTCTTGGTTATGTGTTGAAGGATGGATACAGCTGAATGTAGGATTTGTTAGATTTGGGTGAGATATTATGCTTCCCCTGTATCCCCAACACCTGATTGCATAACCGGAAAGGTTCGGGAGTTTCATAGGTGGGAATTCTAGTATCTCTAGTTCTTCTTTCGCGGATATTGGTTTGAGATTGGGATTTCTTACCAATTATTCGTTCTCGATCCGTACCTTGTTGATTTATTTCTCTACCTTAATTCCACGTGGCTTCTCAATTTGTGGATATGTGACTATTTCAAGAGGAATGCATTCGTTCATTTTGTTCGGATGTGAAGACTATATGTTGCAATTTTTATTCCATTGGATTCAGCTTCAATATTTGTCTATCAATGTGCTAATGGATGTCAACCTCTTCAGGATGGCTCCTCCAACACGCACGACTCCGAATCCTGATCCGTCACCACCTCCACCTCCTCCGGAGGCATGGCAAGCTGTGATGGCCGCAACCAATGCAAACACATAGTTGATCATGCAAATTCTTCAAGAGCGCAATTAAGGCAACCAAGGGAACCAAGGCAACAATCAGAATCACTTTGCTACACTCAACCAGTTCCTTGCTAATGGGACAAAGACTTTCAGCAATTGTGTTGAGGCAACCGATGTTGACGATTGGCTTGTGGATCTGTGCAAGCATTTCGAGTGCAGTAACGTCAGGCCTGAGGACTTTGTTAAGTTCGCTTCTTTCCAACTCAAAGATCAAGCTGCAGAATGGTTCCAGCAGTACAAGGACTCCAGAGGTGGACGTGTTATTACCTGGGATGAATTCCGTCGACATTTCAGAGCTCATCATATTCCTTAGAGTGTGGTTGAAAGCAAGCGTGAGAAATTCCGCAACCTGAAGCAAGGCTCTTTGTCTGTCTATGACTACAACAAGTTGTTCCAGAAGCTCGCCCGCTTTGCTAAGCAGGACGTACCTGATGAGAAGAGCATGATATATCAGTTCAGGGGTGGTCTTAGAGAAGAAATTCAGCTCGCTCTTGTTCTCTTTGAGCCCTTGAGATACGATGAGTTCTACAACATGGCATCGAAGCAAGAGGCTGCTCAAATGAGGTGTGATGCTTCCAAGAAGCGAGTCAGAGATGCTACTCCTTCTTCCTCTACTCAAGTGGCCAAGCAGCAGAAGTATTGGCTTCCTCCTCCTCCGTTTCGTCAGCCGTATCAGCAGAAGAGCAAAGGTGGCAGTGGATCTTCCCACCCACCCAACCCTGGCTTTCAGAACAAGACTTCGTCTCAAGCTCCAAGATCGAGTGCTCCGTATCATGGTCCTCTTTCAGAGGTCACGTGCAACAAGTGCCAATAGAAGGGTCACTATGCCAACAAGTGTTTCAACCAGAGGCATCTTCCTCCTCCTCCTCCTATTAGATCGGCAAGTACAGCTGTGATCAAGCATAACCCCAAGTCCGCCAAGGTCAACTTGATGAATGCAGCTTAGGCAGAGGACTAATCAGATGTCATTATGGGTAACCTTCCTGTTAATGATATTCCTGCAAAAGTTCTTTTTGACACGGGTGCATCGCATTGTTTCATCTCGAGACTATTTGTTTCTAAGAATGAGTTGCCTTTACAAGATTTGCCTAGACAGTTATATGTTGTTTCTCCGGGTAAATTCATGAATGCAAGCGCTATTGCCCCAGTTGTTACTATCACGTTGGGCGACTACAAGTTTCTCTCTTCTCCGGTGGTTCTTGGTAACTCGGATATTGATCTTATTCTCAGGATGGATTGGCTTGCTAAGCACAAGGCACATCTTGATTGTGCAGCCAGGCAGATTCAATTGACTCATTCGTCTGAGGATGTAATTGTCTTTGCCACTCGTGATGATACCATCCGTCTGTTTTCTCTCAATGAGAAGGGTGAACTCGATGCCATCTCGCAGATTCCAGTCGTTTGCGAATATCAAGACGTCTTTCCAGAAGAGCTTCCAGGAATGCCTCCGCACCGGCCAGTTGAATTCGTTATTGATCTCGAGCCTGGCACGGAACCTGTGTGCAAACGTCCTTACAAGCTCGGACCTGAAGAGTTGAAGGAGCTGAAGAAGCAACTCGATATTCAAGAGAAAATGGGTCTCATCCGGCCTAGTTCTTCTCCGTGGGGTTGTAATGTTCTTTTTGTGAAGAAGAAGGATGGAACGGACCGACTTTGTGTTGATTACCGCCCATTGAACAACAAGACCATCAAGAACGATACCCACTTCCCAACATCAACGAGCTGTTCGAACAACTCAAAGGTGCCCAAGTATTCTCCAAGCTTGATCTCCGTATGGGTTACCATCAGATTCGAATTCGTGAGCAAGATATTCCCAAGACGGCTTTCAGGACAAGCTATGGTTCATATGAATACACTGTCATGTCTTTTGGCCTCGTCAACGCTCCTCCGACTTTCTCTCGCATGATGAACTTCATCTTCAACGCCTACACCGATGACTTCATTTTGGTCTATCTCGACGACATTCTGGTTTTCTCCAAGAACAAGGAAGATCATGCCAAGCAATTGCGTTTGGTACTCGATAAGCTCAGGGAACATCAGTTCTACCCCAAGTTCTCCAAGTATGAATTTTGGCTCGATGAGGTTCTTTATCTTGGTCATATAATCTCTGCCAAGGGCATTGCCGTGAATCCTGAGAAGGTGTCTGCAATTGTGAATTGAGAACCTCCTCAGAACGTGAAGCAACTCCGTAGCTTCCTCAGTCTCGCAAGCTACTGCCAAAGATTCGTTGAAAACTTTTCTAAGATCGCGAAGCCTCTTTCAAATCTTCTCCAAAAGCACGTCAAGTACGTTTGGTCTCCAGAGTGTGACATTGCTTTCAACACTTTGAAAGAGAAATTGATCACTGCTCCAGTTCTGACTCTGCCTGATGAATCCAAGCCGTACGAGGTCTTTTGTGATGCCTCTCTCCAAGGTCTTGGCGCAGTATTGATGCAAGAGAAGAAAGTTGTTGCTTATACCTCTTGATAGTTGAAGCCTAATGAGAAGAACTACCCCACTCATGATCTCGAGTTGGCGGCAGTTGTGCATGCTCTTTTGACTTGGAGACATCTTCTATTGGGAAGAAAAGTGGACATTTTCACTGATCACAAGAGTCTCAAGTACATATTCACTCAACCTAATCTCAACCTCAGACAAACTTGATGGGTCGAAATGATTCAAGAGTATAATCCGAGTATCGACTATACTCCAGGCAAGGCCAATGTGATTGCTGACGCATTGAGCAGAAAAGCTTACTGCAACAGTCTGATTCTCAAGCCTTATCAACCCGAGCTTTGTGAAGCTTTCCGCAAACTTAATCTGCAAGTTGTTCCTCGAGGTTTCCTCACCAACCTTCAAGTCTCTCCTACCTTGGAAGACCAGATTCGCCAAGCCCAGCTTCTTGATGCCATGGTGAAAAAGGTGAAGATTGGGATTGCCAAGAGTCAATCCAAGTACAAGTGCTACCGCCTTGATGACAAGGATACTCTCTTCTTCGAGGATCATATTGTTGTACCCAAAGGTGACCTTCGTAAATTGATCATGTACGAGGCTCACAATTCTCTCCTCTCCATCCACCCTAGGAGCACGAAGATGTATCAGGACCTCAAGCAGGCTTATTGGTGGACTCGAATGAAGCGTGAGATCGCTCAATTCGTGAATGAATGTGATGTCTGTAGAAGAGTGAAGGCAGAACACCAAAGGTCAGCTGGTCTCCTCCAACCTCTTGCCATTCCAGAATTGAAGTTTGACCACATTGAGATGGACTTCGTGACTGGGTTTCCAAAGTCCAAGCATGGCAATGATGCTATATTCGTTGTCATCGACAAACTCACCAAAGTGGCTCACTTTCTGCCTATCAAAGAGTCGATCACTGTAGCTCAATTGGCAGAACTCTATACCTCTCGAATTGTCTCTCTCCACGGTATTCCACAAGTGATCTCTTCAGACCGTGGCAGCATCTTTACATCCAAGTTTTGGGATTCTTTTCAGAAGGCCATGGGCACCAACATCCGCTTCAGCACAGCTTTCCATCCTCAAACTAGCGTTCAAGTCGAGCGTGTCAACCATATTCTTGAAGATATGCTTAGGGCCTGTGTGATCTGCTTCGGCATGAAGTGGGAGGATTGTCTTCCTTATGCTCAATTCTCCTACAACAACAGTTTTCAAGCAAGTTCGGACAAGGCCCCATTTGAAATTCTGTATGGCAGGAAGTGTCGTACCCCTCTCAACTGGTCTGAAACCGGTGAACGTCAGCTTTTGGGTAATGACTTAATCACAGAGGCAGAGGAAATGTGCGAAGTCATTCGTGATAACCTCAAAGCAGCCCAATCCCGTCAGAAGAGCTACTATGATAGTAAGCACCGTGATTTGGCTTTCGAGATCAGAGATCATGTTTACCTCCGCGTCTCTCCTATGAAAGGTACTCGTCGCTTTGGTATCAAAGGGAAGCTTGCCGCTAGATACGTGGGACCTTTCAAGATTGTCAGCAAGAGAGGCGACCCCGCCTATCAACTCGAGCTTCCTTCAAACTTTGAAAATGTTCATGACGTGTTCCATGTCTCTCAGCTTCGGAAGTGCTTCAAGACTCCTGACCGCGCCGTCAACTTCCAGGACATTGAGCTCCAAGAAGATCTCTCTTATCGTGAGCACCCAGTTGCTATTCTTGAAGATACTGAACGCAAGACTCGTAATAAGTCAATCAAATTTCTCAAAGTCAAGTGATCACACCATTCCGACCGTGAAGCGACCTGGGAACGCGAGGATCACCTCCGTTCTGAGTACCCGGTGTTCTTTCAGTCCTAGATCTCGGGACGAGATCCTTTCGTAGTGGTGGAGTGTTGTAACACCTCGGATGTAACTTTCCCAATTTGTACTCCAACTCTTGCCGTTTCCGGCTTTAAGTTAATTCATTTTCTCGGGTTCGGGTTTTTTTGTCTCCGTGTGTTGTTATCGTTGTCATTCATCTCTTATCATGTCATCATGTGCATTGCATTTGCATACGTGTTCATCTCATGCATTCGAGCATTTTCCCCGTTGTCCGTTTTGCATTCCGGCGCTTCGTTCTCCTCCGATGGGCACTTCTACCTTTCTTTCGTGTGTGGGGATTAAACATTTCCGGATTGGACCAGGACTTGCCAAGCGGCCTTGGTTTACTACCGGTAGACCGCCTGTCAAATTTCGTATCATTTGGACTTCGTTTGATACTCCAACGGTTAACCGAGGGACCGAAAAGGCCTCGTGTGTGTGGCAGCCCAACACACCTCAAATTTGGCCCAAAACCCACCTAAGCCTTCTCCATCCTCTAGATCGTTCGATCACGATCGCGTGGCCGAAGAGCGCACCTCATTTGGACCCTCCTAGCTCCCTCTATGCCTATTTAAAGACACCCCCGAATTTCTCCTTCCCCTTCCTCCCGAAACCCTAGCTCCACTCGTCATCGCGCGCCACCGGACAAAAATTGCCACCGACGGACACCGTCCGATCCGCCCCCGCCACAGCCACGTGGTGCTCCGCCATTCGCCGCCACCACCGCGCCCACTTGGCCGCCCC
>NC_057812.1:339206533-339208771 GCF_018294505.1 Triticum aestivum | reverse complement strand
CCTCTCGCGCGCGGCTCGCCGCACCCTCCGGCCTCCTCCTCCCTCCTCAACGCCGCCTCTCCGGCCTCTCCGGCAAGCCGCCGGCCTACCTCCCCGATGAACTCCGGTGGACCTCGGTTGGCGTGCGCCCAGATCCAGATCCGGGTGAACAGTAAACCCTAGGTCTTCTCCTCTTTTTCCTAAGTCTGCAGTCCAAGTGCCCATGTTCATAGCATCGTATCTCCGCATCTGCAGCTCCGTTTTGGGCATATAGCATATCAAAATGTTCATCTCAGAGAGTACATCATTTCATTCCATTGCATCATTTTCATTTGAGTTCATCTTGTTGCCCGAAATGCTGTTAGAAGAGTGCTACTTGAGATATTTGTCAGATCTGCTGCTCCATTTAGCTTTTTGTCTTTTTTGCCATGATTAATGTGTGCATGATATGCCCATGAGCTCTACATATGTTTTGTTAAGGGTTTTGTCATCTTTCCAGAGGTGCAACTCATGTATTTTTGTGATGTGTGTGGTGACTAGCACAAGCTTGCAAAGTGGTGCACTTGGTAATTCTGATTTCAGGGACTTAGCTTTTCCACCAAGTCCTTGAGCTGTTTATCTCATATGCCATATGTTCATGTTGTTTCCTAGTGATCCGTGCCTCTTTTGGGGAGGATCAGTAAGGATGTTTTGTTAATATTGTAGTGCTCTATCCATCGATGTATTTGTTTGCAATTATGGAGCAACCTAGCTTGAGTCAATCGAGCTCTACTTTTGCTACTTTGTGAATCTGGGCAGATTGTCAACTTGTTTGCAATTTTGCCGATGATGTTGTAGTTGATCCGTGCATGCTATGCTCTTATTATTGCCATGTCTAGCTTGCATTTTGTGTATTCTTGATGGGTGTATGCTTAGCTTGTCATGACTTGCTCCGTAGTGAGTGCATCGAGCTCGAAAACATGCCTACTTGAGATATGTTTCAGCATGTGCCAGTTTTCACTAAGTCTGAAAACTGATTATGTTTTTGCCATGTTCACATGCTTGCAATTTTATTTTCTGATCCCTTTTGGCTGAAGGTCACTAAGGGACTTTTGTTAAGCTCTTTGAGTAGCTCCATGCCATGCTTTAATTTGCCATGTTCAGGTCCTGTAGCATGTAGTTTTGTTGCTCCGAAGAGTGCTATCTGATCCGAAATTCCAGACAAGTGTTAATTTCTGTTTGCCATATGCATTTTTGCCATGCTTGTTTGAACCTGTTAATGGATGAATTGGCCGTATCTCAGTGCTAGACTTTTGTTAAGCATCTTGAATGCATCCCTGCCATGTATTTTGTTGTCATGTTTGAGTGTTGTAGCATGTTCATCTCATTGCATTTAGATGGCTACTTGCTGTCAATCGCAGACCGGTGTCATATTTGAATTGCTTGCCATTTCCAAATCGTAACTCCGATTCCGGCGTTCTTTATATTGTTTTCAAGCGATTTCATCTCACCTTTCCAGTGGCACACTTAGTTTTCCAAGTTGAGGCCAGGTTCTTGCATTTCCTGTCACATCTTGCATATGCATCCCGCATCGCATCCCGCATAGCATACCATCTTTGCATCATATTGTTTGAGCTTTGCGCGTGGTTGATTGTGTTCCGTTTGTTTGTTTGTCTTGTTTGGGTAGAGCCGGGAGACGAGTTCGCTAATGAGGAGCCCGTTGAGTTTGCTTTCGAGGATCCAGTCAACTCGGACAACTGTGCAGGCAAGATTATCATACCCTCGAAATCACTACTATCTTTGCTATGCTAGATTGCTCGCTCTTTTGTTATGCCAATGCTACGATGCCTACCACTTGCTTTCAAGCCTTCCAAATTGCCATGTCAAAACCTCTAACCCACCATGTCCTAGCAAACCGTTGATTGGCTATGTTACCGCTTTGCTCAGCCCCTCTTATAGCGTTGCTAGTTGCAGGTGAAGATTGGAGGCCGTTCCTTGTTGGAACATTTATTTAGTTGTCGGGATATCATTATATTGCCATGTTATCTTAATTAATCTACATACTTGGTAAAGGGTGGAAGGCCCGGCCTCTCGCCTAGTGTTTTGTTCCACTCTTGCCGCCCTAGTTTCCGTCATATCGGTCTTATGTTCCCAGATTTTGCGTTCCTTACGCGGTTGGGTTATAATGGGAACCCCTTGATAGTTCGCCTTGATTAAAGCTTTTCCAGCAATGCCCAAACTTGGTTTTACCATTTGCCACCTAGCCTCTTTTCCCTTGGG
>NC_057812.1:339145141-339206248 GCF_018294505.1 Triticum aestivum | reverse complement strand
TCTGGCTCATCTGAGTGTGCCCTGAGAACGAGATATGTGCAGCTCCTATCGGGATTTGTCGGCACATTCGGGCGGTGTTGCTGGTCTTGTTTTAACCTGTCGAAGTGTCTTGAAGAACCGAGGTACCGAGTCTGATCGGAACGTCTCGGGAGGAGGTCTATTCCTTCGTTGACCGTGAGAGCTTGTCATGGGCTAAGTTGGGACTCCCCTACAGGGATTTGAACTTTCGAAAGCTGTGCCCACGGTTATGGGCAGATGGGAATTTGTTAATGTCCGGTTGTAGACAACTTGAACCTTAACTTAATTAAAATGAATCAACCGAGTGTGTTACCATGATGGCCTCTTCTCGGCGGAGTCCGGGAAGCAGACACGGTGTTGGAGTAATGCTTGCGCAGGTTGGTCTCTAGTTTCTCGCTCGCGCTTTGCCTCCTCTTCTCGCTCTCTTTTGCGAATAAGTTAGCCACCATATTTTGCTAGTCGCTTGCTGCAGCTCCACATATATTTGTACCTTGCCTTACCTATAAGCTTAAATAGTCTTGATCGCGAGGGTGCGAGATTGCTGAGTCCCTGTGGCTCACAGATTACTATTACACCAGATGCAGGGCCTAATGATTCCGCTCCAGGTGACGCGCTTGATCTCAAGTGGGAGCTCGACGAGGACTCTCAACGATACTATGTTTCTTTTCCTGATGATCAGTAGTGGTGCCCAGTTGGGGGTGATCGGGACCGTGTCGCATGTTGGGTTATCTTTTATTTTGGTGCCGTAGTCGGGCCATGAGTGTTTGGATGATGTAATGTTATTTATGTACTTGATTGACGTGGCGAGTGTAAGCCAACTATGTTATCTCCCCCTTTTATTATCTATATTACATGGGATGTTGTGAAGATTGTGTAACTTACGACATATGCATTCAATGCGATTATGCCTCTAAGTTGTGCCTCGACACGTGGGAGATATAGTCGCATCGAGGGTGTTACAAACACCCTCAAAGAGAAGTTAGTCACAGCTCCTGTTTTAACTCCTCCTGATGAATCCAAGCCATTCGAAGTTTTCTGTGATGCCTCCCTGCAAGGTCTCGGTGTTGTGTTAATGCAAGAGAATAAAATTGTGGATTATACCTCTTGCCATTTGAAGCCAAACGAAAAGAACTACCCCACTCATGACCTCGAGTTGGCGGCAGTTGTCCATGCTCTATTAACATGGAGACATCTCTTATTGGGAAGGAAAGTGGACATCTTAACTGATCATAAGAGCCTCAAGTACATCTTCACTCAACCCAACCTCAACCTCAGGCAGACTCGTTGGGTCGAAATGATTCAAGAATACAATCCGAGTATTGAATATACTCCAGGCAAGTCCAATGTCATTGCAGATCCTTTGAGGAGGAAGGCTTACTGCAATAGCTTAATTCTCAAGCCCTTCCAACCGGACCTTTATGAAGCTTTCCGCAAACTGAATCTCCAAGTTGTTCCTCAAGGATTTCTTGCCAACCTCCAAGTCTCTACTACTTTGGAAGATCAAATTCATGAGGCACAAATTCTTGATGCTATGGTGAAGAAGGTGAAAAATGGGATTGCTAAGAGCCAACCCAAGTACAAGTGTTATCGCCATGATGACAAAGACACTCTATTCTTTGAGGATCGAATTGTGGTTCCTAAAGGTGATCTAAGGAAAGTCATTATGAACGAGGCTCACAATTCCCTTCTATCCATTCATCCTGGAAGTACAAAGATATACCATGACCTCAAGCAGTCGTATTGGTGGACTCGAATGAAGCGAGAAATTTCTCAATTCGTGAAATGAATGTGATGTCTGCAGAAGAGTCCCGTTGTCATCGACAAGCTTACGAAAGTGGCTCATTTTCTTCCTATCAAAGAATCTATCACAGCAGCTCAGTTGGCAGAGCTATACACCTCCAGGATTGTCTCTTTGCATGGCATTCCGCAGTTGATATCTTCAGATCATGGAAGCATCTTTATTTCTAAGTTCTGGGACTCCTTCCAGAAGGCCATGGGCACAAACATTCGCTTCAGCACAACCTTCCATCCTCAAACTAGTGGACAAGTCGAGCGGGTCAATCAGATTCTTGAAGATATGCTCAGGGCTTGTGTCATTTCCTTCGGTATAAAGTGGGAAGATTGTCTTCCATATGTTGATTTCTCCTACAACAATAGTTTCCAAGCGAGTTCAGGCAAGACCCCATTCGAGATTCTCTATGGCAGAAAGTGCCGTACTCCTCTTAATTGGTCAGAGACTGGTGAATGCCAAATTCTTGGCAATGACTTAATCACAGAGGCTGAAGAAATGTGTAAACTTATCCGGGAAAATCTCAAAGCCTCGCAATCGCGCCAGAAGAGTTACTATGATAGCAAGCACCATGACTTGGCTTTCGAGATCAGATACCATGTCTACCTCCGTGTCTCTCCAATGAAAGGCACTCGTCGCTTCAGTATCAAAGGGAAGCTTTCTCCTAGATACGTGGGTCCTTTCAAGATCATTGGCAAACAAGGCGACCTCGCCTATCAACTTGAGATTCCGTCCAACTTCGCAAATGTGCACAATGTGTTTCACGTGTCACAGCTTCACAAGTGCTTCAAGACTCCTGAGTGCACCACCAACTTCAAAGAGATTGATCTCCAAGAAGACATGTCTTATCATGAGCATCCCGTTGCTATTCTTGATGAAACCGAGCGCAAGACTCACAACAAGTCTATCAAATTCCTGAAAGTGAAGTGGTCACATCAATCCGACCGAGAAGCCACTTGGGAAAGCGAGGACCACCTCCGTTCCGAATATCCGGAGTTCTTTCAGTCCTAGATCTCGGGACGAGATCCTTTCGTAGTGGTGGAGTGTTGTAACGCTCCAGATGTAACTTGCCAAATTTGTATTCTGACTCTTGCCATTTTCGGCATAAGTTATGAGATTTCCCTTCATGGTTGGGTTTTGTCTTTGTTTTGCATTTTATTCATGTCATGCATTTCATATCATGTCATCATGTGCATCTCATTTGCACACGTGTTTGTCTCATGCATCCGAGCTTTTTCCCCTTTGTCCGTTTTGCAATCCGACACTCCTACGTGCACCGGCGTCTAGCCTTTTGTCTCTTTTCATGAGCGGGTGTTAAACGTTCTCAGAATGGACCGAGATTTGCCTAGCGGCCTTAGTACACCACCGGTAGACCGCCTGTCAAATTTCGTGCCATTTGGAGTCCGTTTGATACTCCAACGGTTAACCGGGTAACCGGAAATGCCTCTTGTGTGTTGCAGCCCAACACCCCTTCAAAATGGCCCAATAACCCTTCCAAACCACTCCAAGTCCTCCGCCGTCGGATCACGATCGCGTGCTCGAAAACTACACCCCATTTGGACACTCCTACCTTCTTCTAGGTATAAATATGTGCACCCCTCTTCACAATTCACGGATGAAACCCTAAAAATCGCTCCCGCCGCCACCGGACGAGATCTGCCGCCACCCCGAGCCAGTAGCATGGCGACACGTGTCACCATGCTGCCCAGCTCCGCCGCCGGCCTGGCGAGCCCACAGCAGGCCCGCCCGGCCCATCGCCGCCTCCCGCTTCCCCCGTGCGCCCCCGCGCCCAGGAGCTCCGCCGCCAAGCTCTGCATCGCCCCGCCAGACGCCGTCGACCCCGCACTCCAAGAGCTCCGGCGCCACCCGTGCCACCCCGGCTCCATCCCCGGCAAGCCCCTCCGCCCGGCCATCCTCTTCCTCGCGCCCCGATCCCCCTCCTCTTCTTCCCCAGCCGCGTCCCCCTCGAGTGGAACAGCCGTCCTCGATCCACGAGCGCTTAGATCTGATCCAGAAGGTTGACCCCCCGTTTGTTTCACTAAGTCATGAGAATTTTACATTCTCGTGCTACCTTTGACCTGTTGTAACTTCTTGTGTGATGCTCTGTTTTGTCTGTGTTATTTGTCTAAATGTTCACCATGATATGCTCTTCATTTAATTCCATTCTGTCATGCTTGTTTCTGTCCATCTTGATGCCCAAATCATTGATGCACGAGTGCTATAAAATGATTGCTCCTGTTACTTAGCAGATTATGAGGATTTGTCATTTTTGTCACATTTGTTGTTGCTGCATATGGGCATGAGTTCTACATGTGTTTTGGTCTATGCCATGCCATCTTTACAGAGGTGTTTGCCATGCATTTTTGTGATCAATGTGGTGACTAGCACAAGCATGCAAAGTAGCCTTCGTGTTATTGTTGATTTCAGGGACTTAGGATTTCACTAAGTCATTTTTCCTACTGTTATTTTTATGCCATGTAACCATGATGCTAAAGTGAGATCCATGCTTGTTTTAAGTTCCTTAAGTATGGATGATTTGGACATATGGTGTTGCTCTATCCATCCATGCCCCTGTTTGCAATTATGGAGTGCCCTAGCATGACTTAATCTTGCTCTACTTTTGCTATAAAATGTTCCTAGCAGATTGTTTACATGTTAATCAATTTTGCCATGGTTGTTGTAGTTGATACATGCATGATATGAACTTTCTCCTGCAATGGTTAGCTTCTTGAACATGTCTTCTTTCTGTTGGTATGCTTAGTTTGTCATGCATTTCTTTCTGATGAGTGATTTGAGCACGCAAAGATGCCATCATAATTTTGTTTTATGCCATGCTCTATTTTCTGCTAAGTCTGAACCTGTTAATAAAACTTGCTATGTTTACATGGGTGCCATCATATCTTCTGTGCCTTTTTGGCTCATGATCAGTAAGGGACTTTTGATCTATGCATTTAGTGGATTCATGCCATGCCTTTGTTTGCTATGATGTGTTCCTGTAGCATGTTGTTTGCTAGCTCTAAACATGGCTTCCTGATGTTATTCCTGGCATGTTAGTATTTTCACTAAGTCTGTGATGTTGATATCTTTTGCACTTTTCCATGCTTGTTTGAACCTGCTCTTGCGTGATTTAGCCGTAGCTCAGTGTTCATGTTTCGTCAAGCATCTTGAGTACATCACTGCCATATGCTTTGTTTCTTTGTTGGAGTGAAGTAGCTTAGTTTCTTGTTGCATTCTAGATGGCATCGTGCTGTTAATCACAGAATTGTGCCATTCTTGTTTTGCTTGCCATTTGCAAACCATGCATCCGATTCTGGTGATCTTTATATCGATTTTGACCGAAATCATCTCATATTTTCAAAGGCACACTTGGTTTGACAAGTTGATGCCTTGATCAATCTTTTGCTTCCGGAGCACGCATATGCATTGCATATCATATCTCGCATATCATGCCATTTTTTGCATCATGTTGAGTGTGCATTGCACCAAGAATGATTGTTGGTCCATTTGCTTGTGTTCTTGATTTGGGTAGAGCCGGGAGACTAGTACGTGATCGAGGAACCTATTAAGTATGCTAACGAGGATCAAGCTTTCGTCAACTCTGAGAACTTTGCAGGCAAGATGACCATACCCTCGAAATCACTTCTATCTTTGCTTGCTGGTTGTTTGCTCTATTGCCATGCCGCAATACCTACCACTTGCTATATCATGCCTCCCATATTGCCATGTCAAGCCTCTAACCCACCTTTCCTAGCAAACCGTTGTTTGGCTATGTTACCGCTTTGCTCAGCCCCTCTTATAGCGTTGCTAGTTGTAGGTGAAGATGAAGTTTGTTCCTTGTTGGAACATGGATATTGTTGGGATATCATTATTATATCTTGTTTACTTTAATGCATCTATATACTTAGTAAAGGGTGGAAGGCTCGGCCTTATGCCTGGTGTTTTGTTCCTCTCTTGCAGCCTTAGTTTCTGTCATACCGGTGGTATGTTCCTTGATTTTGCGTTCCTTACGCGGTTGGGTGTTATGGGAACCCCTTGACAGTTCGCCTTGAATAAAAATCCTCCAGCAAGGCCCAACCTTGGTTTTACCATTTGCCACCTAATCCTTTTCCCTTGGGTTCCGCGGACTCAAGGGACATCTTTATTTTAAACCCTCATGCCAGTGCTCCTCTGAGTGTTGGTCCAAACTGCGCGATGTCCAGCGCCCCTGGGCAACCAGGGTCTATGCCAACCCAATGTGAGGCACATCCAGTGTGCCTTGAGAACGAGATACGTGCGACTCCTATCGGGATTTGTTGGCACATCGGGAGGCTTTGCTGGTCTTGTTTTACCTTTGTCGAAATGTCTTGTAATCGGGATTCCGAGTCTGATCGGGTCTTCCTGGGAGAAGGAATATGCTTTGTTGACTGTGAGAGCTTGTGATGGGCTAAGTTGGGACACTCCTGCAGGGTTTTGAACTTTTGAAAGTCATTCCTGTGGTTATGGGCAGATGGGAATTTGTTAATATTCGGTTGTAGAGAACTTGACACTTAACTTAATTAAAATGAGTCAACCGTGTGGGTAGCCGTGATGATCTATTTTCAGTGGAGTCCAGGAAGAGAACACAGTCTCATGTTATGCTTGAATGTAAGTAGCTTCAGGATCACTTCTTGATCACTTTTAGCTTCTCAATCATGCTTTGCTTCTCTTCTCGCTCTCATTTGCGTAAGTTAGCCACCATATATGGTTAGTGCTTTCCTGCAGATCCACCTCACTACCCCTTTCCCACCCTTAAGCTTAAATAGTCTTGGTCGAGAGGGTGTGAGATTGCTGAGTCCTCGTGACTCACAGATACTTCCGAACAGATGCAGGTGCCGATGATGCCAGTTCAGGGGATGCTACCAAACTCAAGTGGGAGTTCGACGAGGATTCAGGCCATTACTATGTTTCTTTTCCGGATGATCAGTAGAGGAGCCCAGTTGGGGCGATCGGGGATCTAGCATTTGGGGTTGTCTTTCTTTGTTTTGGTTCCGTAGTCGGACCTTGATTGTATTCTGGATGATGTATGAGATATTTATGTATTGTGTGAAGTGGCGATTGTATGCTGACTCTTTATCCCTTTCTTATTCATTACATGGGATGTGTAAAGATTACCCCTCTTGAGACATGCCTACCATGTGGCTATGCCTCTAAGTCGTGCCCCGACACGTGGGAGATATAGCCGCATTGTGGGTGTTACACTTATGCCTGGTGTTTTGTTCCACTCTTGCCGCCCTAGTTTCCGTCATACCGGTGTTATGTTGCTTGATTTTGCGTTCCTTACACGGTTGGGTGTTATGGGAACCCCTTGACAGTTCGCTTTGAATAAAACCCCTCCATCAAGGCCCAACCTTGCTTTTATATTTTCCTAAGAACCTAAGCCTTTTTCCCTTGGGTTTCCGGAGCCCGAGGGTCATCTTATTTTAACTGCCCTGGGCCAATGCTTCTCTAAGTGTTGGTCCGAACTAGAGCACCGTGCGGGACCGTCCCTTGGCAACTTGGGTTCTGTTGGTACATGTATGCTTAGCTTATCCAGTGCCCTGAGAACGAGATATGTGCAGCTCCTATCGGGATTTGTCGGCACATCTGGGCGGTCTTGCTGGTCTTGTTTTACCATTGTCGAAATGTCTTGTAACCGGGATTCTGAGACTGATCGGGTCTTCCTAGTAGAAGGAATATCCTTTGTTGACCGTGAGAGCTTGTGATGGGCTAAGTTGGGACACCCCTACAGGGTATAAACTTTCGAGAACCATGACCGCTGTTATGTGGGAGATGGGAATTTGTTAATATCCGGCGGTTGAGAACTTGACACTTGACTTAATTAAAATGAATCAACTGCGTGTGTAGCATTGATCACTTCTAGCTTCTCAATCGTTGCATTGCTTCTCTTCTCGCTCTTATTTGTGTATGTTAGCCACCATATATGCTTAGTGCTTGCTGCAGCTCCACCTCATTACCTTCCCCTACCCATAAGCTTCAATAGTCTTGATCTCGCGGGTGTGAGATTGCTGAGTCCTCGTGGCTCACAGATACTTCCAAATAGTTGCAAGTGCTGATGATACCAGTGCAGGTGACGCAACCGAGCTCAAGTGGGAGCTCGATGAAGATCTTTGATCGTTGTTGTGTTTTTCGTTTCCGGTTGATCAGTAGTGGAGCACAGTTGGGACGATAGGGGATCTAGCATTTGGGGTTGTCTTCTTTTATTTTGGTTCCATCGTCGGACCTTGATTGTACTTTGGATGATGTACGGATTATTATGTATTGTGTGAAGTGGCGATTTTAAGCCAACTCTTTATCCCTTTCTTATTCAGTACATGGGATTGTGTGAAGATTACCCCTCTTGCGACAAAACCTACCATGCGGCTATGCCTCTAAGTCGTGCCTCGACACGTGGGAGATATAACCGCATTTTGGGTATGACAAGCATACCCCCGCGATCCATAGATTGATCTAGTATGTCCCGCTTTGTTTTCCAAATCCTGCCGCAGGTCGTAAGTATATTTCCGAGCTGTTGTATCTCTACTTTTATGGAGAGGTGGAGCGGGCTGGTGTTCGGCCTCAGTTGCCATTCTGCCCTGGCCACGTGGTGGTTGGTTAGGTCCGTCAGCCGCGTTATGTGTGGGTGGTATGCGCTTCGGCGCCTCGTCATCGAATTGGGGTAGTAGTTTACGCATCGGGCAAGTCTTTGTTGGGCGTTCGAGGCCGTACTCTTCGGCTGCTAAAACATTAGTCCATTTGTCGTTGAGCAGATCCTGGTCAGCTTGCAGTTGTTGCTATTTCTTTTTTAGGCTTCTAGCTATGGCTATTATGATGCGGAGCATCCTATGATCATCCTCATGCACACTACGACTTCTCCCCAAGCCCCTAGTGCCCACATGTGGAGACCTCAAGCATACGCAAGTGGACACAAGGTGAGCTCACTCCTTTCTGAATCTTCCCTTTCCGCATGTAAGACATGGATGCTACCTCAAGCGTGGACCTTATGCATACTCAAGTCCATCAGAGGAGATCATGGAGAACCTAAGGACCAAGGCCAAGTGTGCGCAGGAGCAAGGGAAGAAGAGCCAGTTGCTACAGCCCGAGCGGTACTACCGCCCACACCAAGCGGTACTACCGCTGAAGGCCCACAAGCGGTACAACCGCTCAACCACCGCCCAACAACCAGCCATGCTTCTATGATCGAGCAATCCAAGGCCGGTGCAGCACTGTTTTATCCCCGTAACAGCCACCTGACCGGTACAATCGCCCCAAGAACCGGTACAACCGCTGAGCACATCCGGAAGCACCTCTAGGAACCAGTACCTGAGCGCCCAGCGGTACAACCGCCCCCATGACCGGTACTACCGTCCTGCCTGTGTGCAGTGAAAGGGGTTTCACCCCATGTATCCCCCAACTTACCCCTTGGACTATATATGCTTATCCCTTAGCTCCATACTAGGGTTAGCATTGGTTTAGCTCATATTTAGAGATAGAGCATTGCTCATCCACATCGGATCTACTCCGCGAGAGAGACCGCGGCCTCTACGGAGAAGATCCCTTTAGATTCAAGACCTCCTTGCGGAGGAAGAACATCAACACCTCCTCACGGAGAAGACCGGTTACCTTGTGGAGGAAGAACATCAACATCTTGTATCTCCTATCATGTTTCAAGGATCTAGCACTTGTGTAATCATCCTTGCTGGTTTGAGTGTTCTCTCGCATTCCCCTTGTGTTTTCCCCTTGTTTCCCTCCTTGTGTTCTTCGTGTTCATCGCGGGATCCGCTCCTTTCGTGAAAGATTGGTCGATTAGGGTTCCTACCCTACATCATCTTGGTATCAGAGCCACGTTGATCATGATGTTGGAGCCTCCCCTTGTTGTTTTCTAGGCTAATTTTGTTGTATTGTTTCCCAATTTCCAAAATCCCCACCAAAAATAACCCCAATTTTTTTTGTGATTTGTTGGTTTGACGAAGTTTTGTTGGATTTGATCAATGGATTTTCTTGGTTTCAAGTGGATCTAGCATCTCCCCAAGTTTCTCCACTTTCCATCCATGAAATCCGTCGAATTTTGACCCCGAAATCACCCATTTCCACCCAAAAATCCACCCCGATTTGGATCTGCGAATTTTTTCCGACACCAGTGGTACAACCGGCCCCAAAGGCGGTACTACCGCTCCCCCATAACCTGATACTCCGCCAACACAAAACTGGAACCCCAGGATGCTCCAAGAGCGGTACAACTGCCCACCCTAGCGGTACAACCGCCCCTCCCAGATTCAGCTTCGGCTGATTGACAGTTTTGACCATAACTTTTACATCCGGAGTTCGATTTTCGCGTTCTTTAGCTCGTTGAGTAGATATTGACATCCCCCATCCATCCACATAGTTTTAAACACCATTTGACTACATAAATTGTTTGGAACTTTGGCATCTTTGCCTAGGGCTTCCACCACATCCTCTGCAAAACCATTGTGGCCTTCCGCAACCTAACCAATTTTGTTCCCCATAGCATTAGTGGTTGTTTGAGTTGTGATTTGAGTCTCCTAAGAGCATCTCCAGCCGCGCCCCCAACATGCCCTCCCCAAGCGTTTTTGCTGTGCCGGCACCGAAAAAACGGCCCAGTTGCCCCCAGAAGCCCGTTTTTCACCGGCTCGGTGTCGGCGTTCTGGGAACGGGGGTCCCCAGACTTGCCTGCCTGCGGCCTGTGGCGTGGCTCAAAGGGGGCCCAGCACGGCCCGTCTTCATCAACACAGACCCAAGACCCTCGCGAGGGGCCAAGCCTCGCGGGGCGGACGACACGGAGCTTCCTCAGGCAAGGCCTCATCAGGTGGCTCGCGAGGAGGCGGAGATATCTAGGCGGGGTACCTCACGATGTGCCCGTGACGCAATCCATGACGACCAAGGGTGCCAGGCAGCCGTCAGCCCGTGCAGTATCCTCCTTTCCTCTTTGGTGCAAAGGGAGCAAGCGCAGGCGAGAGCATCAAGCAAAGGCACCCGTTTCGGTGCAACGAGACCAAGACCAGTCCAACGGCAGGGAAGAAGTCATTGTGGAGCCCAAGCCAGCGTCACCACCAGAGTCTTTGGCAGGCGAGGACCAACTTCAAAATGGCCAATTGTTGGCGCCCTTCCTGCTCAATATTTGGGGAAGAGGCCCAGGGCCTTTTCCTATAAATAGGACTAGCCACCCACAGGGTAGGAGGATGCCGAATCGGCCAACCCAGAAACTAGCTAGGACCGAAATCGGAGAGAGATCGGATCGCAATCGAGAAGAGAGAGAGAGGGAGAAGGGTGACTGAGCTCCTCCTAGCAGTTCATCCCCCCAGCCAAGAACAGACCCTCGCGAGGCTGTTATTCCTTGTATTGCTCATCATCATCAGCCCAAGAGGAAATCCACCACACCACACACTGGAGTAGGGTATTACACCACAACGGTGGCCCGAACCAGTATAAACCCTGTGTCTCTTGTGCTGTTCTTTCCATAGCTTAGATCTTAGCGAGGCGGAGGGGTGCAGGTAGGTAGAAGGCGAAATCTCCGCGCGCACCCCAGTGTTCGAACCTCAAGGGTCTGCCGGAACCCGAAATCTGACATTTGGCGCGCCAGGTAGGGGTGCGCCGAAATTCGTCTCCCACCACCCCGTTCTCCTCCAACCATCGCGTCCATGTCTGACGCTCGTCGGGCCCGCGCCGAGCGTCGGGCCGCTCTCGCCTCCCGCGTCACCCAGACGGCTCCTGTCGGTGGGCATCCTCGCTGTTCCCCGTCACCTACCGTCAACGCCGCCACCGGCCCGGCGGGGGATGAGCGGCAAGCGTCGTCTTAGCATCCGTCCGTGCGGCAAGACGGCCGCACCGCTACTCCCTCGCTCACCCCAGTTGGTTCTTCGTCCCGCGCGCTCCGCGCGCCCATGGAGGCACGAGCTGCACTCATCGCGGCAAACGAGCTCCTGCGCTACCATCCTGTCGACAACGTCTACGAAGAATTGCTCGACCGCGTCGCCGAGCTCGTCCGCGCCGCAGGGGGCTCTCCTGCGCCGTCCGTTCCGCTGCACCGCACCCTGCCCCGCATGAGCGACGAAGCTCCGGCGGCGCCCCGGCCGCCTCCTCCTCAAGAAGGCGCCATGGCTCCAAGGCGCGTGGCCCCTGGGCGGAACCCGCTCCGTCAGGTGCCAGCGCAGCAAGAGCAGAGCTGCCAAGAAGTCCCTCGCCCGCAAGAAGCTGCTTGGGCGCTCCCTGCTCCAGCACGTCGCGACCATGCTCCTGCTCCCGCACGTCAAGACCCCGCGCTGCTCCCAGCTGCAGCACATGGGGACGTGCAAGACCAAGCTCTCCGTCACCCAAGGCCTCCCGTGGCCACAGCAGGCTGCCGCGCCTTCACCACCGAGCTACGCAGCGTCGCGTGGCCCGGCAAGTTCAAGCCAGACCTGCCTCCTCGTTACGACGGCACGGCCGACCCTGCGGAGTTCCTCCAGCTCTATGAGCTGGGCATCGAGTCTGCCAACGGAGACGAGAAAGTCGTGGCGAACTAGTTTCCCATGGCGCTCAAGGAGGGGGCCCGCACCTGGCTCCTGAACCTGGCTCCAGGCACGATCTCTTCCTGGGACGAGATGCGCACCCGCTTCATCGCCAACTTCCAAGGTACTCGCGACCAGCCACCCGCCATGAGCGACATGCGCCGCATCAAGCAACAACCCGGAGAGACCCTACAAAAGTACATCCAGCGCTTCAGCAACGCACGCCTCAAGATTCCCAAGGTGACCGAGGAGGCCATCATCTCAACCTTCTCCGACGGCGTGCGCGATGTCAAGATGAAGGAGGAGCTGGCGATGCATGAAGACCTGTGCACCTCCTTGGAGTTGTTCAACTTGGCAACCAAGTGCGCCAGGGCTGAAGAAGGGCGTCTCTCCCTCCTCGAGCTGCCTGCTGCAGACCTAGAAGAGAAGAAGCCCAAGGCCAAGGATGTGAAGCGCAAGGGGGCTGCCGTGCTCGCGGCAGATCAGACACCAAGCGGGGCAGAGATCAGCCCGAACCTTCCAAGGGTAGTCAGTACTGTATGTACCACGACCTCCACACCCACAACACCAACGAATGTCAAGAGCTCCGAGCCGTGCGAGAAGGAAGGATCGGCCGTCGCCTCGACCGCGGTGACCGGCGCTACGGTTGAGGAGGAGGAAGGAACGCATGACGCTGGGAAGACCTCTGCCCGCGCCAAGGGTGGCGCGATCAACCTCGCGAGGATCGCTGGCAAGACCTGCCTCGCGAGGAAGACTGGAGGGACCAACCTCGCGAGGTTCGCCCGCAAGGCAACGCAGGCCTCCCTCCGCTGCCGCCGCAGCAAAGGGGAAACGACGACCGCCATCAAGACGAGGGGGCTGGGGGCTTCCAGGAGTCGCGCGCGATCACCTGCATCCTGGGCGGGGCTCAAGCCCCAGCCTCTCAACGCATCTTCTAGCAGTTCGCCTGTGAAGTGAATGCAGTCCTCCCCAAGCTCGAGGCCACGCACCCTCTCAGGTGGTTGGCGTGCGCCATCACGTTCAGCTGAGCAGATCAGCTCAAGTGTGCGGCCACAGCCGGAGTCCTCCTGATGCTTTGTTCCCCAAACATCAGCAACGTGGTGGTCACCAGGACCCTCATCGATGGCGGGGCAGGGCTCAACGTCCTGTCCGTGGAAACATTCAACAATCTCCAAGTACCCTACAACCAGCTTCAGCCAACCAAGCCTTTCTCCGGAGTCACCGACGGCTCCACGGTCCCGATTGGGCAGGTCCGCCTCCCTGTCACCTTCGGGGCACGCGACAACTACCTCACCGAGCTCATCGACTTTGACGTCGCTCACATTCGCCTACCGTACAATGCCATCCTTGGGTACCCAGTGCTGGCCAAGTTCATGGACGTGACTCACCATGGCTACAACGTCCTCAAGATGCCAGGAAGTGGCAGAGTCATCACGGTGCCCTGTGAAGAGAAGGATGCAGTGTGTTCCCTGGAACGAGCCTTTCAGGCCGCATCACTGGAAGACCCCGATCGCGGAAGGAGGAGGCTTCCCAAGACTACCCCCAAGAAGAAGAAGACATCGTCCGGCCCGGCCCCTCAGGGCCCGCGCCTGCCTAGGGGGAACCTCCTTCCGTCGCATAGGAAAGCGCACCCGGTGCCCTCCTCAGGCAGGGCTCGGGGGCTCTCCCCTGGAGGGCCACCGATCTGGCCAAGGTCACGAGGGAGGCGCTTGGGCGCCACATGGAGGCGTGTTTCGAAGCACGTTTCCCTCAAGAAGGAGTAAGGCAAGGAGAGCCAGACCCTCAGGGGTTCGTCAGCAAGGCCATTCAGGAGCTACAGGAGTCAAGAGTCATGAGAGGCGGCCGCCGCCTACCAGCTGTGGCTCCCCATCCAGGCGAGGATGGTGGGCTACGCGTCTGCATCGACATACCAGGGCTCAATCGAGTCGCCTCTCTGGAGCGCCTCTGGCCCTCGCGAGTGGGGTGCTGCGAAGGTCCACCCCACAACTACGTTCACATGCCTTACGGCTTGCCGAACGCGGCTGCCACGTGCCAGCGCCTCATGAGGGCATCATGGAGGCTCAAGAGGCCAGGCGTTCCGCAGCCCTGGCGCAGATGGAGATGGTCCGCGAGGAGCCACCAACGCCTCCTGAGCCTCCCGAGGCCCCTGGGCCTGGGGGCTCGTGAGGATCGGCTTCCGCAGCCCACCGAGTCAGCTACACCAACACTCCTTCGTCTTCAACATCATCAGGTGACATCTTTCAAGTTTCATTTCTAGCCGGGGGCACCCCCAGGGCTGCATTATTCCCAGGCCACGTGGGTCCATCCCTGCGGCATGTATCCCTTTTATTTCATGTTGTTAGCTTACCTTGTTGGGGGCGCCCCACGGGCTGCATCATCCCCAAGTCGCTCGGGCCTGACCCAATGATGTCCGCCTTCCCAGCATCTATTTGAATGAATCCACTCCTTCGCGACTAATATGTTTGACCCAGTTGCCCGCTTAACTGACGCCAACTGACGGAGCTTCTCCCAAACGGCACGACGCTTGCGGATGGGTCCGTCCCTGCAACACCGACAAACCTGAATGGCTGAGCTCTAGCCGCGGCAGCCCCACATGGCGCCATCTCGTCAAGCCTTCAGTGCCTCATCGCCCCTCGGAAGCAACCAACGGCTGACTGTCAATTGTCATGGCAACCCCTCGTTCTTTCTATGATGGGTCTACAGGATCTCCTAAAGGAGCTGCGTCAGGCGAGGCCCTTGCGGTGTCTCCTTCACTCTCAACCGCGTGAACCGCTTGCACATTAAAGTGGGGGTGCCTGAGCATCGCGACTCAGGGCTCCTACTAGCTCTCCAGCCCTCACCCTCTGTCCATGTCCACGGCATCACGACCTGGCATACCAGCGATGGCTGAGACTCGCTCGAGGGCCGGGACCCGAGGACGTAGAGCAGAAAGGGGAGCAAAGGCGAGAGGGGAGGGACACGCGAGGACCTCGCCGAGCAACCTCACGCCTGCCGATGCACGGACCCGGCGACACACCAGAGAGCGGCCCCTGATTCTTGAGATAAGTCACCACCCGGAAGCACCAGCTACCGTGGCACCATCCCCGCACCTAATGCAATTCCGTGTTAGCGACACCGCTCTCCTTTCTCACCGAACGACGGCTGATTGAGCGCCAAAGGGGACCTCCTAAGCATCGCGACTCAGGGGCTCTTACCGGACCCCGGGTCGCTCACCTCCTGGCCTTGACCACGGCATCGCGACCTGGCATACCAGCGACGGTTGAAGCCTCCTTGGGATAGGGACCTGTCGGCGCAGAGCACCAAGCCCTCGTGAGGTTCGAAAGGGAGAACTGAGCTAAGGAGGAATGAGCAACTCGCACAATTCTACGACAAGAGTTATATTAACAAAACAGGATCACAGGCACCTTACAAGCCCCCACGGGACGCGTCTTTGATTCCTCCCAGGGCACAGATCCTAAAAGGACGCTAACTACATGCGCCGCTGCAAAAGACGCCATCATCAACAGTGGGCCGTCGAGCACCGGCGCCAACCCCATCGAGATAAGAGTCGGCGGCAGCCTAACGAGCCCGCCCTGCTCCAGGAGCGGCGCCGGCTCGGGGGCTCGTAGCTCTCGTCGCTCGTCTCCGGAGTCGCGAAGAGCTCGCCGGAGTCGCTGGAACCTCTGCCGCCTCCGCCGCCTGAGGAGCCGCCAAGGGAGCGGTCGGCGGGCCCAGTCCACACCGTAGCAGGGTCCCGACCACCTCTCCCGGGGCAGCACTCCACGCGGCGCCCGTTTGCATCGAAGACCTTGAAGAACATCACCGAAGCACCGTCGTACTCCGAGTGGATCACGAGGGCGCCTCTTGTCCTGCAAACCCGGGTGATTTTGCTCTAGCCTCGAGTCATGAAGACCTCGCCCGGGGCAATGACCGCGACCTCTGCCTCGGTCGCGAGGGTGCTGCAGCCGGCGTGCTGCAGCCAAAGCTCCAGGAGTTCTCCCTGCCAGATGATGGAGGCGAAGAAGGGAGGAAGGCGAACCCAAGACTGAGGAGGCATGGTGGCGTGGATCACGAACTCTCGGGAGGAGCCCTCGGTGTGGACCCCAGGGGGGACGACCCACACCTTCGTGACCCGTCGGCGCCGACGGCGGCGCCGCCCGTGGCGATCGGCATCGACTCCTTCAGGGCCCTCGATGTGGGCATACAAGGGAAGCGGGAACCCCGGAAGTGGCCGCTCGCACCGGGGCCTCGACACCACCTGATGGGACCCCTCATCCCGGCCGCGGAGGGCGAGCCGTTTCTTTGGCGGGAGCGGGTCTGGTTCCTCTCGGGGAGCCTTACCCTTCTCTGTCGTCGAGAACCGGCGGATCGGAGCCATCGCAGCAAGACGGAGCAAGGACCAGGAAGAAGGAGAAGCTAGAAGGGATGGACTGGAAGGGCGCGTGCCATTCCATACTTATGGCCGGCGAAGGCCAACCACCGACCTCCACGATCACAGGTAATCATGACCCGCTTTGCATGCAGGGACTTGTCCAATCCGTGCAGTTGCCGAGGCGCCATGGGGAAGTGGAGACGCCCACGTCCAGTCAACCGCCACGCGGTGCCTAAGGCCGCAGGCTGTTAGGGCCCGCGGCGCTTCGCTCTTGCCCTTTCGCCTCCCTGCAGGGCCAAGTCCGGGCGCGCCTTGGACCCGGGGGCTACTGTCGGTGTTCTGGGAACGGGGGTCCCCAGACTTGCCTACCTGCGGCCTGCGGCGTGGCTCAAAGGGGGCCCAGCACGGCCCGTCTACATCAACACAGACCCAAGACCCTCGTGGGGCGGACGACACGGAGCTTCCTCAGGCACGGCCTCATCAGGCTGGCTGGCGAGGAGGCAGAGATATCAAGGCGGGGTACCTCACGATGTGCCCATGACGCAAGCCATGACGACTAAGGGTGCCAGGCGGGCGTCAGCCCGTGCAGTGTCCTCCTTTCCTCTTTGGTGCAAAGGGAGCAAGCGCAGGTGAGAGCATCAAGCAAAGGCACCCGTTTCGGTGCAACGAGACCAAGACCAGTCCAACGGCAGGGAAGAAGTCATTGTGGAGCCCAAGCCAGCATCACCACCAGAGTCTTTGGCAGGCGAGGACCAACTTTAGTCAGGATAAGTGTACCAGATGTTCCCCTTCAAAATGGCCAATTGTTGGCGCCCTTCCCGCTCAATATTTGGGGAAGAGGCCCAAGGCCTTTGCCTATAAATAGGACTAGCCACCCACAGGGTAGGAGGATGCCGAATCGGCCAACCCAGAAACTAGCTAGGACCGAAATCGGAGAGAGATCGGATCGCAATCGAGAGGAGAGAGAGAGAGAAGGGTGACTGAACTCCTCCTAGCAGTTCATCCCCCCAGCCAAGAACAGACCCTCGCAAGGCTATTCTTCCTTGTATTGCTCATCATCATCAACCCAAGAGGCAATCCACCACACCACACACTGGAGTAGGGTATTACACCACAACGGTGGCCCGAACCAGTATAAACCAAGTGTCTCTTGTGCTGTTCTTTCCATAGCTTAGATCTTAGTGAGGCGGAGGGGTGCAGGTAGGTAGAAGGCGAAATCTCCGCGCGCACCCCAGTGTTCGAACCACAAGGGTCTGCCGGAACCGGAAATCCGACACTCGGGCCGAAACTGGTGCCGGCGGACCCAGGCAGAACCCGACGCCCTAGGGGCGCCTGGGGAGCCGGCACAAGCAAAAACGGGCACGTGGGTCCGCCCTGTCGGCGAGTCCAGCGCCTATTCCCGTCATTTCTTCCTGCTTTTCCCCCACTTCCCTCCCATTTTCTCCTTTCCTCCCGCCAATCTCCCTCCCGCTCGCCTCGCAGCCGGCCACCATGCCACCGAAGAAGTACGTCGCCCCCCATGCGATGGCAACCGCGACCGCCTCCGTCGGCCAGCCGAAGCAGAGGAAGCCAAGGGCGCCACCGTCCAAGCCACTGGGCATGACAAACGCCGAGTGGAGGGCTGAAGTTCAGCGACGGGAGGCTGTCAGCGCCGACCGGCGCAACAGGGCCATTGCCAAGAAGGCCCGTGACAACGCGGCGCGCGCGGCTGCGGCTGCCGCTTCGGCAGACCAAGCCGAGGCCGAGGCGACTCGCGCGGGGATGATGAATCCACCCGGCAGCCACGCCTAGTATGCTACCTGGGGCCAGCAAAGCGTCGGCTCTCCGTCGCCGCAGCCGTGGGGATCGCCCTCGCCGAGCTACGCCGACAGGGATGCGCACAGTGGGTTCAACCCAAACATCAGCTTTCCCCATGGACACCTGGCCCAGCGCACGCCCTCGCTCGCCTTCGCCGGCGTGCAGTACCCTCCTTACAATTACTCGTCGCCTGCCTACGCGTCCTCCCCGACGCCCCATCTACGCCGTTGCCGCGCCGACACCTCCCAGCGCAGAAGCAGCTCCAAGACCGCCAAGCCCGCGCACGCCAACTCCACCGACGCTAGGGGCAGAGCCCGTCGAGTGATGCGAACGCGAACTTCTGTCGCCCTATTTTTTTACGCCTGTCCGATCGCCGAACTGTGACTTGCGATCGCCGGACTTGTGTCACGTCTTTGGTGAGCAAAAATGACCAAGTTCGAATTTTCCGCGTCCTGGGGGCGGCGCCTGGGGGCGTGACTAGAAGCTAGGTCGCCCCCAGGGGCCGAACTAGTGTTGGTTCGCCCCCAGACCGCTATTTTTTAGCGCCCTGGGGGGCCGAACAGCTGGAGATGCTCTAACGTGTTTAGGCTACTTAGGAACGATTGCTTCTTCATCAACCACCACCATAACTTCCGCATAGGCTTGCCCACCATACACTTCCGCTACCCCTACTCAACCCAATTTTGTTTGTGTTTTGAATTGTGTCTCCTAAGGTGTTTCGGCTACTTAGGGACCGTGCTTCCAACTCCGACATGGTGTATAGTCCACCACCTTACCCTCCATTTCCGCATTGCATACTCCACAACCCATCATTGCCATTTCGCAATTCCATTAAGCTTCCACAAAACCACCACCACATCCCGCTACCACCATTTGACATTTGACATTTGAGATTTTGAGTTTGCCGTTTTTCCGTTTCCTAAGGTGTTTCGGCTAATTAGGGATGAGTCTCCATCATCTTGATATATCCATCAAGATCACCGCCACTCATCATCGACACGGACGGTAACCTCCATATCATCTTGGTATCATGGTATCCCTCCATTGTATATTCCCTTGCCATTGCATTGATAACCCCTAGCCCATTTTGCGTTACTTGCCTATCGAGACTAGACACTTGAGTATTGCCAGCAATGTTACTTGTGCACACTAATGATCTACACCATATCATATTGGTATCATCATATCATCTCTTGTGCCTCAAGTTTGTTCCCGCATATACCCAATCGCTATCTTGGTTTGTGCATTGTGCAAAAGTGGCCATGCAAAAAAATCTTTTAAGCAAATGAAAAAGAGAGCAAAGATCTTGTAAGCAATAGCCATAGCATCATACCACATTCTCATATCCGATCATCTTGGATCATACCACCAGAACATCATATACATAGCATACTTGGGATAGAAGTTGTTGCATTTTTGTCTCCTATAGGTTGTGCACAAGTGTCATATCCACCTATTGAGCAATCGTGGTAGCGTCTCTCTAGAGTTGTGCAACAAGAGCATTTTCCGTGGATTCCACATTTTGAGCTCATTCCTTGGTTGCACAACCCCATTTATCAATCCGTGTGTGTGTTTCCATGTGCCACATATTGCTATTGGTCTACTTGTTTCACTTGCGAATTTGTTAATCTCTTTCAACATTACTGACTCTTGCTAACATTTTGCATCAAATTTTTGTGGCACTATCCTCACCGAGCTCCGCCATAAGCCTTATTTGTGTAGGTGTGAGAAACCGACAAGAATTTGTACCAATTATGCTATTTCCTTGTTATATCATTGAGTGATCACTGATCCATCTTCAACATCGGTCAATGTACATTAGGTATAAGTTCTTCTCCTTTCTCCACTCATATTTGCTCGAGTATTGTGATGGATAGGCAAGGCATTTCATCTCCGGTCTTCCACAACAACAACGACATGAACAACTACATCACCTAAGCGTCAATCTTCGATCTACAACGACAAATGCAAGGCGCACAATCAAGATTGCGAGAGCGCATCGAGAACCTCTCCATCAACACTCGTCACTCCGAAGCGAGGAAAAGGGACTACATCGACAACAAGCTTTCCGCACAAAAGGAGGTGTAAGATGCAAGGATGGAGGAGATTCGGACCTTGTTGATCAACCGTTCTCCCCCTTCATCATCCTCAAGGTGGTGACGTTCAAGTCACAAGTCTTCGGAGCGCAAAAATGATGCAAGCGCAAGTCGTCCACGTCCATATCTCCATGGCGACCACCGTCATGTTCGTGATTGTCACATCCCTAGCTTCTGGTATGCACTAGGCTAGACCTCATGTGTGCATCATGTTTAACTTTTGAATGAACTTGAAATGGGGATTGCTCAAACCCTAGCATTAAAGGAATTCACTAGGTTCACCTAAAATACTTTCAAGTAAGTCCAAATGGCTTTCAAAAATGTTCATGATTTTTGACAAAGGTGAAAAACCTCTACCAAAAATGATGCCAATATTTTTGGGCCATTATGGATTTTTGAATAATCCATATTGTATTTGAATTGGGGCATTTAAATACTATTAATATTTTTAAATGCTCCAACAATTCTGAAAATAGTTAAGGGCCTCTGTAATAATTCAATTAATGGCCACAATTATTTGCAGGATTTATTAAAATGATTTGGGCTATAAACTAAATCAGAAACAAAACTACAGAAATAGAAAAGAGAAACAAAATAGAAAAAAAGGGGAGAGAGGCCACCTGGGCCACTTACCTGCTTACCTGCCTGGCCCAGCTTCTCCCGCGGCCCAGCCCAGCCCATCTACCTCGCCGCTCGTCGTCTTCCTCTGCCAGTAGGCAGAGGCGAGGCGTGGCGCGTGCCCGAGAGCCCCGGCCACCTCCTTCTTCGCGCTGGAGGCCGCCCTTCGTCCTAATTCGCGCCACGACGATGCCCCGTGTCCTCTCTCTCTTTTCCCTCACTCGCTGCATCCCCTCTCCCTCCTCTGTCTCTCTCCCTCGCTCATCCCCGGATGCACCGAGACCGCCGACGAGCACCACCGGAGCCACCAGCATCCCCACGCCCAGCCAGTTAGGCCACGAGCTCCGCCTTGGATCCGGGAAGCTCTACCACGACGCACGCGACGCCGGGTGCCCTGAAGCCACGCCATCACCGCCATCTTCATCGCCACGGCCGGCGATCGCCGCCGTTCGATTCGCAGCACCGAAGACGCCCCCGAGCTCGCTGACCACCTCATCGGTCTCCCTGTGAGCTCCTGCTGCCTCCTCTTTGCTCGCCCCCTCTGTTCCCGTCCCCTAGCTCCATCTTCCGACCACGGCCGAGCTTGCCGCCGTCGTGCCATGTCGTTGCCGTGGCCAGGGCCATCCCAGCGTGCGCCTGAGCGCGTCACCATGTTCGCCGCCCTCCCAGGAGCCCGCAGCGCCCTTCGGTCTCTCCTCTAGTGCTCTATAGCGCCACCCCAGGATTGCCCGAGCTGCTGTCGCCGCCAAACCTCGTCGCCGACCACTTTTCCGGCCACCCCAGCACCTGTCACCGCCACCACTAGATGCGCGCCACTGCGCGCGTTCGAATGCAACAAACCACGGCCGAAACGATGCCATGTGGCTCATTTCCGAGCCCTCCGCCGCGTCTGGACTCGCCGGCGGCTAAACGCCGGCGACCGCTGACCCGATGACCGGCGTGGGTTGACCCCACTGCCCGGTTTGACCCCCCCTCTCTCTCACTGACCTGCGGGCCCCGCCCGGCTAATTAGGCTAGGATTAGTGTTAACTAAATATTAGTTAGTTTAATAGACACTGACAATGGGCCCCAGGCCACTAACTAAATTAGATTAGTTAGGTTAGTCACTAACGGATGGGACCCACAGGTCAGGATTGACCTGGACCAGCCCGTTGACCTGCTGACGTCATCATGATGTCAGTATGACGCAGTATTTGTTTCTGGAATTAAAATAAATCAAAAATGATTTATTAATTTCAGAAAATAGCTAAACTTCAATAAATCATAGAAAATTAACCGTAACTCCAAATTAAATAATTTATATATGAAAAATTATCAGAAAAATTCAAGGAATCCATCTGTACCATTTTCATGCATGTTTGAACAATGTTTGTCCTCTGTTTTGGACAAAACGTTTAAAGGGCATTTAAATAATCACATATGGAGTTTGAATTTGAATCTTGTATTCAAACCAACTTCATTTAATCTGTTGCTAGTTGCATTAGCCCAAAACACATTCATTTTGCCATGTCATGATCATGCATCATATTGTGCATTGCATTGATTGTGTTCCCTTCTGTGTTGCCGGTATTTGTCCCCTCTCGATAGACGTGATACCGATGATGCGATCGTTGACACTGATGAAGACTCAATGCTATCTTCAGAAATGCCAGGCAAGCAAAACCCCCTTGTTCATTCCGATACAATCCTACTCTCTCGCTCCTGCTCTCTTTTACTGCAGTAGGACAACATCGATTCATCTGTTACTTGCTGCGGTAGCTGAACCCCTTTATCCTTTGCATGACCTGTCATTGCCACAGTAAATAGATGAAACCCACTAGCATGAGTAGGAGTTGTTTGAGCCCTGATGTGCCTACTCATTTATGTTTGTTGTCATGCCTGCTACTGCTTAGAGTTGAGTCAGGTCTGATTCATCGGGGATGAATCAGAGGCGTGTGAACATGTCCTACTGTGTGTGAGCTAAGTGTGTGAACACGATTTGGTAAAGGTAGCGGTGAGAGGCCATGTAGGAGTACATGGTGGGTTGTCTCATTGCAGCCGTCCTCAGGAACTGAGTTCTGTGTTTGTGATCCATGATTCACCTACTACCACGCATTGGGCCCGAAACCAATGGACCCTCTCGGCTTCTTGATCACCCTTGTCCTCTGTCCAGGAGTTGCAAGTAGTTTCTGGTGTTTGTAGTATGCTGGAGGCCGTGCGCAGCGCTAACCGTAGGGGTGGGCTGTGATGCGGTAGGCACGTGGCACGGTGTACCGGGCGCCCGTTTGGTGTCTCGGGAACCCTGTTCACATCGTTTGGGGCTGTGAGCGAAACTCCGGCCGGATCTCCTCATGGATGGAACCCGAATAGGCGATAAACCTGGACTAGAGACTCGAGTGTTTAGGCAGGCCGTGGCCGACACCCACGTTGGGCTTCCGCTTGAAGGTTGCCGAGTACATGTCGTGTAAACAGCGGTAAGTGGTGAGAGCGTGTGTGAAGAAGTACACCCCTGCAGGGTTAATATGATCTATTCGAATAGCCGTGTCCGCGGAAAAGGACTTCTGGGTTGCTTATATCAGTTCATAGACAAGTGAATGTGGATACTCTAAAATACGCAAGATAAGCGTGAGTGCTATGGATGGCGTTCTCGTAGGGAGACGGGAGCGGATCCACAGTGGTGTATTGGTATGGTGAATATGTGGACTCGTGTGCGCCACCTCAAAAGAGTTACATTGCAGTCGTAGTTCAGGATAGCCACCGAGTCAAAGCTGGCTTGCTGCAGTTAAACCCCACCATCCCCTTGTTGAAAATGATGCATATGTAGTTAGTTCTGATGTAAGTCTTGCTGGGTACATTTGTACTCACGTTTTCCTAGTTTATGTTTTTGCAGAGAGACTTCAGTCTCACTAGTAGTTCCACGTGGACTTCGACGTTTAGCTTGTTACCTCAGCTACGATCTTGTGCCCTCGGCAGGATCTGGTAGATAGTCAGGCTTCTCAGCCTTTTTCATTTATAGATGTCTGTACCCAGACATGATAGCTTCCGCTTGTGCTTTGACTTGTATGCTCTGAGTGTTGGGTCATGAGACCCATGTTTGTAATATCTCGCTCCTCGGAGCCTATTGATTAAATACTTGAGTCGTAGAGTCATGTTGTGATGCCATGTTGTATTTGCACATATCGAGCATATTGTGTGTATGTTATTGAAATGCTTGGTATGTGTGGGATCTGACCATCTAGTTGTTTATCTTTAGTAGCCTCTCTTACCGGGAAATGTCTCCTAGTGTTTCCATTGAGCCTTGGTAGCTTGCTACTGCTCCGGAACACTTAGGCTGGCCGGCATGTGTCCTTCTTCGTTCATGTGTCTGTCCTTTCGGGGAAATGTCACGCAATGAATACCGGAGTCCTGTTAGCCCGCTACAGCCCGGTTCACCGGAGTCCTGCTAGCCCAGTGCTACAACCTGGATTCACTCGCTGATGACCGACACGTTCGATGCTGGGTCATGGATGCCTGTCCCTGTAAGTCTGTGCCACTTTGGGTTTACGACTAGCCATGTCATCCCGGGCTCCTTATCATATGGATGCTAGCGACACTGTCATATACGTGTGCCAAAAGGCGCAAACGGTCCCGGGCAAAGGTAAGGCGACACCCGTGGGAATACCGTGCGTGAGGCCGCAAAGTGATATGAGGTGTTACATGCTAGGTCGATGTGGCATTGAGTCGGGGTGCTGACAGCGTTGGTATCAGAGCTTGACTGCCTGTAGGATTACCAAGCCAAACTGGTCGAAGTTGAGTCTAGAAATTCTTTAGTTATATAAGGGAATTGATTGTGGGATGGAACGTAAGGCTCTTTTTACTCCTTTACCTCATGCCCTTCTGATCTGAGTCATCATCTTCTCTTCTACGGGGATTAAGAGCTAGGCTATCTCTTCTTTCTATTAGGATCACGTGTTCTAATCAGTGGACTCATAAGATTGTTGGATTTAAGTCTTAGTTCAATTCCTACTACCTCCGTACGTTAACTGTTGATCTCGAAACCTTGATATTGTGCTTCTAAGTGGTTATGCCACCATTTTTGTGAATGTCTCAAATCTTTTCTGAGCATTTACAGCCGTTATGCTGTCCGAGTCATTCCAGGTTTCTAAATAGTCTGATGCATTTGCAAAATCCTTTCCCTCTGGTTTCGATGTTCCTTTATGCCAGCTCAATCACACTAATTGTTGAGTTGAGGTATTCTATTGCCTTGACATTATGTTGGAGTTATTATTACGACCCTAGGTGTCTTAGGGGATCATCTAGTAATTTAGCCATGATTTGTGTTCCTAGTGTGATGATTCTGGCCATCATTCTCGAAAGCATCCCGTGATGCTACTTAGTAATAGGTATTCTGTTCCTGGGTTCTTGAACCCGAGATTCACCCTACTTGCTTCATGTTGATAGTTTTGCTCGTTCCTTTAGGTTATTAGTAACCTTTGCATTAGTCCTTGATGTTCGTGGTATTCCTTTCTTCCAAATACTATGAACCGCTTATGGCAGATGTTCCTCGCTGATCGAAAGATCACAACCAGAGTGATCTCGATGGGTTCTCGATTCTACATTGTGACTCTGCCAATTCTACCTTTCCGCATGGGTTATCCGGAAGAAATATGTTGAACTTGGTTCGACATACTAATCTATGCATCCACAACTCAGAAAATTATATGTTCCTTTGAGTTGTTCTCTTTAGTTGCATTCTGACCTTCGTCTATCAATTGATAGTCAAGAGTATGCGTGTGTTCGTTTATCGATGCCTATTACTCTTGTGGTCCGTCAAGCCATTCTATCGCTGAATGACTTGGAGAAACAAACTCCAGTACCTCATCCATATCTAGGATTGGGTCAAAGTAGTTGTATTCCGCAGATCAGATGCCAATCCAGCTTTTGGTTCTGTTCTACCTTGAAGTATTACTGTCTTTATGTCAGGATTTTCATGAGGATTGCACCGGCTCTTATGAATTCTTGATGTAGTGATACTTCTCGCCATCATTATTCATCCCTCGGTTCCGTGTTGTCGCAACCGGAATGCCGACAAGTGAATCGTGATGTGTGAATTAAATACTCCTAGCAACCTTGTTGCTTGGTAGATAAAGTACAATAATTTCATTCTTAGCATGTTGGTTAGTGAATCATCATTCTAAGATTGATCGTGCTACCTAGTCCATTCTCCTGGTTCACTCCTCGATCGGTGAGTTAGGATTATTTCAAATCCTTGCCCTACTGATCATATCGTCTTGCCCTGAAAAGCAAGATTGTTCTCGAGCTTAGTAACATACCGGTGGTTCGTGATTTTCCGAATATCTTCTCAGAAGTATTACCAGGTTGTCACCTGACCGCTGTGTTGAGCTTGTGATCAAGTTGGGTTCTTGTGAACCACCTTCTCTCCAAGAATCGGTGTTAGATATCCCTGAGCTAGTTGGTTAAGCTAGACAACAACTTGGAGAGTTGGAAGATAAAAGCTTGCCTGACTTAGTTCGTTCCAAAGGGATATTCTTGTGTAGTGTGTGTTGAAAGAAGATGATATCTTCATCGATTGGTCCCTGTGATCAGTTGCTGGACCTATTGTCTTATCAATCCCTTGATTTGAGTGTGAGCTATCGTCAAATCAAATCAGTACCAACGATGCTCGTAATGTTGTCCTACTCGTGGTTGATCCCTCGAGCATACACCATTACATCTTTGGTCTGACCAAGGCTATCACCGTGTTCACATGATGGTGGAAGTCCAGTGATATGGAAATTCCGATGAGTTGCTGTTGAGCCCGTCAGTAGCATTTTGTCTCCCCCATGAATCATGTTGAACATCAACCTAGTGTTGGAAACTTGTGTAAGCATTTCTTCGTGTTTCGTTCATAAAGCATATGTTTGAATGAAAGTAGTGACTTTCCCTAATTCATGTGCATATGATGCAAGTTGCCGCCATGAATTTGAGGAAGATTGTTTTGTTTCCTTGGAATCATCCCAAATCAGTCATGCACACGTGCGAGGTATTCTGTGGTCTGGAGACTTGCAACCTTCATTCCATATGTGTCCCGAGCACACCAAGCCACTGATTGATTTGTTCAAGGAGAAGAAGTTCCTTCATAAGAGCTAATCATATGACTTATGCAAGGACTTCGTTATCCACGGTGATGGTTCCCACCTGAACTCGGTAGTGTTTTATTGTAATACTACCATGTGATAATGTTTGTCTAGGACAACGTGTTCGCATGTTTGTAGCAGAACCAGCTCATGTTTTGGAGCTTACTATCATAGTTCATTTCCCGAGAGTCTCGCAACGTCGTCTCGTCGATTTGTGTTGCAAACTATCTTTTTCTTCCTAGACTCGATGAGTCTGGAATATCCTGACATTAACCAGATCTGAATCTCAGGCAGATATGATGGTTGGAACGTTTCCCAAGAACTATAATACTGGTCTCACCGTAACCGGTAAAATGGATGTCATGGCCAACACACCCAGCCGGAAGACCTGTTATTGTAATATCTTGATTAAAGAAGTTGGCCACCTCTCCATAAGGACTTCGTAGGAATTATTCCCTGTTTGTGTGCCGTATGATTTTTTGTGCTCCCGAAGTCCGACCTTTTACCTGATATTCTGGGTACCAAACCATTTTTATGAATGGGATACGCTAGTACATCAAGGAGAACATTAGAAGCGGAGTGCTAAATGTCTCTCGGTCGATCATCCAAATTTAGTCCCCTTGGCCCTGCTAAGGTGAAATCTGAGAAAGTGTTGTCTTCCTTTGCATCTGCATCATCCATCATCATTCATCGTGGTAGCAAGTTGTGTTGCCAGGACCCTTGACGCGGATATTGGTAGAATCTTGATGATTGTGGAAATGCTCAAGTTCTTGAGAGCACGCTCAAGCGCTAGGTGTTATCTTCGGCACTAACTGGGGATCCTCTCCGTTCCCTCGACATGCTATGACCTACTCAAACAGTGAATTCACTCTCTATTGTTGGGTTCCTTCCTAGTTACCAGAATCATTCCCAGCATTTGCATTTTGTTCCTAGCTTGCACCATCAATGTGCCATTCTACCACGGGTCTCTTCCATCTTCGGTGATAAGGAAATTCATCCATTACGTTGTCTTCAACAAGGTAATCCACATCATCCAAGTCCGAGTATGCCATTCTACCGACCCCGCCAATCGATTGCTGTGATTTGCCTTAGGCTGATATAGACAGTCTCAATGATCTCTATATCAAAGGTAATTCTTTTTGCCACTTAAGATAATAATCTACGAATCACCCTTCTCCAGGATGTTTCGTTATGGTATCATGGCAATTCAACTCCTCGCTACGTTGACAACCGATCACCACATTCTTAAGTGTGGAATTGTTGTCTACCTAGTGAACCTTCGCCATCCGTTCCACTCCATTCCTCTAGATGTGTGCTTCGTGTCTCAGCTCGAGAGATATTGCCATGACTCACCCCGTGAGCTGATCCTAAGTTGTTTAATCTTCGAGAAGATCGATCCCTCTAGAGTTTCTTTTCCCTCTCGTTGTCATGTTGGTTGGAGTCCCCGGAGCAAGACCTCGAGACAAAGATGGTGATCAAGTCAACATGTTTATGAAGTGCAACCTGGATCATGAAGATTATTTTAGTTTGCGTTTCCCTTTTATCCTACCCTATGCTTGA
Organism: Triticum aestivum; assembly: GCF_018294505.1. Classification (NCBI taxonomy): domain Eukaryota; kingdom Viridiplantae; phylum Streptophyta; class Magnoliopsida; order Poales; family Poaceae; genus Triticum; species Triticum aestivum. The sequence goes on along the minus strand of NC_057812.1, from coordinate 339,177,422 downwards.
ATCTCGAGACGAGATTCTTGTTTAGTGGGGGGTGAGTTGTCACATCCCTAGCTTCTGGTATGCACTAGGCTAGACCTCATGTGTGCATCATGTTTAACTTTTGAATGAACTTGAAATGGGGATTGCTCAAACCCTAGCATTAAAGGAATTCACTAGGTTCACCTAAAATACTTTCAAGTAAGTCCAAATGGCTTTCAAAAATGTTCATGATTTTTGACAAAGGTGAAAAACCTCTACCAAAAATGATGCCAATATTTTTGGGCCATTATGGATTTTTGAATAATCCATATTGTATTTGAATTGGGGCATTTAAATACTATTAATATTTTTAAATGCTCCAACAATTCTAAAAATAGTTAAGGGCCTCTGTAATAATTCATTTAATGGCCACAATTATTTGCAGGATTTATTAAAATGATTTGGGCTATAAACTAAATCAGAAACAAAACTACAGAAATAGAAAAGAGAAACAAAATAGAAAAAAAGGGGAGAGAGGCCACCTGGGCCACTTACCTGCTTACCTGCCTGGCCCAGCTTCTCCCGCGGCCCAGCCCAGCCCATCTACCTCGCCACTCGTCGTCTTCCTCTGCCAGTAGGCAGAGGCGAGGCGTGGCGCACGCCCGAGAGCCCTGGCCACCTCCTGCTTCGCGCTGGAGGCCGCCCTTCGTCCTAATTCGCGCCACGACGACGCCCCGTGTCCTCTCTCTCTTTTCCCTCACTCGCTGCATCCCCTCTCCCTCCTCTGTCTCTCTCCCTCGCTCATCCCCGGATGCACCGAGACCACCGACGAGCACCACCGGAGCCACCAGCATCCCCACGCCCAGCCAGTTAGGCCACGAGCTCCGCCTTGGATCCGGGAAGCTCTACCACGACGCACGCGACGCCGGGTGCCCTGAAGCCACGCCATCACCGCCATCTTCATCGCCACGGCCGGCGATCGCCGCCGTTCGATTCGCAGCACCGAAGACGCCCCCGAGCTCGCTGACCACCTCATCGGTCTCCCTGTGAGCTCCTGCTGCCTCCTCTTTGCTCACCCCCTCTGTTCCCGTCCCCTAGCTCCATCTTCCGACCACGGCCGAGCTTGCCGCCGCCGTGCCATGTCGTTGCTGTGGCCAGGGCCATCCCAGCGTGCGCCTGAGCGCGTCACCATGTTCGCCGCCCTCCCAGGAGCCCGCAGCGCCCTTCGGTCTCTCCTCTAGTGCTCTATAGCGCCACCCCGGGATTGCCCGAGCTGCTGCCGCCGCCAAACCTCGTCGCCGACCACTTTTCCGGCCACCCCAGCACCTGTCACCGCCACCACTAGATGCGCGCCACTGCGTGCGTTCGAATGCAACAAACCACGGCCGAAACGATGCCATGTGGCTCATTTCCGAGCCCTCCGCCGCGTCTGGACTCGCCGGCGGCTAAACGCCGGCGACCGCTGACCCGATGACCGGCGTGGGTTGACCCCACTGCCCGGTTTGACCCCCCCTCTCTCTCACTGACCTGCGGGCCCCGCCCGGCTAATTAGGCTAGGATTAGTGTTAACTAAATATTAGTTAGTTTAATAGACACTGACAATGGGCCCCAGGCCACTAACTAAATTAGATTAGTTAGGTTAGTCACTGACGGATGGGACCCACAGGTCAGGATTGACCTGGACCAGCCCGTTGACCTGCTGACGTCATCATGACATCAGTATGACGCAGTATTTGTTTCTGGAATTAAAATAAATCAAAAATGATTTATTAATTTCAGAAAATAGCTAAACTTCAATAAATCATAGAAAATTAACCGTAACTCCAAATTAAATAATTTATATATGAAAAATTATCAGAAAAATTCAAGGAATCCATCTGTACCATTTTCATGCATGTTTGAACAATGTTTGTCCTCTGTTTTGGACAAAACGTTTAAAGGGCATTTAAATAATCACATATGGAGTTTGAATTTGAATCTTGTATTCAAACCAACTTCATTTAATCTGTTGCTAGTTGCATTAGCCCAAAACACATTCATTTTGCCATGTCATGATCATGCATCATATTGTGCATTGCATTGATTGTGTTCCCTTCTGTGTTGCCGGTATTTGTCCCCTCTCGATAGACGTGATACCGATGATGCGATCGTTGACACTGATGAAGACTCAATGCTATCTTCAGAAATGCCAGGCAAGCAAAACCCCCTTGTTCATTCCGATACAATCCTACTCTCTCGCTCCTGCCCTCTTTTACTGCATTAGGACAACATCGATTCATCTGTTACTTGCTGCGGTAGCTGAACCCCTTTATCCTTTGCATGACCTGTCACTACCACAGTAAATAGATGAAACCCACTAGCATGAGTAGGAGTTGTTTGAGCCCTGATGTGCCTACTCATTTATGTTTGTTGTCATGCCTGCTACTGCTTAGAGTTGAGTCAGGTCTGATTCATCGGGGATGAATCAGAGGCGTGTGAACATGTCCTACTGTGTGTGAGCTAAGTGTGTGAACACGATTTGGTAAAGGTAGCGGTGAGAGGCCATGTAGGAGTACATGGTGGGTTGTCTCATTGCAGCCGTCCTCAGGAACTGAGTTTTGTGTTTGTGATCCATGATTCAGCTACTACCACGCATTGGGCCCGAAACCAATGGACCCTCTCGGCTTCTTGATCACCCTTGTCCTCTGTCCAGGAGTTGCAAGTAGTTTCTGGTGTTTGTAGTATGCTGGAGGCCGTGCGCATCGCTGACCGTAGGGGTGGGCTGTGATGCGGTAGGCACGTGGCACGGTGTACCGGGCGCCCGTTTGGTGTCTCGGGAACCCTGTTCACATCGTTTGGGGCTGTGAGCGAAACTCCGGCCGGATCTCCTCATGGATGGAACCCGAATAGGTGATAAACCTGGACTAGAGACTCGAGTGTTTAGGCAGGCCGTGGCCGACACCCACGTTGGGCTTCCGCTTGAAGGTTGCCGAGTACATGTCGTGTAAACGGCGGTAAGTGGTGAGAGCGTGTGTGAAGAAGTACACCCCTGCAGGGTTAATATGATCTATTCGAATAGCCGTGTCCGCGGAAAAGGACTTCTGGGTTGCTTATATCAGTTCATAGACAAGTGAAAGTGGATGCTCTAAAATACGCAAGATAAGCGTGAGTGCTATGGATGGCGTTCTCGTAGGGAGACGGGAGCGGATCCATATTGGTGTATTGGTATGGTGAATATGTGGACTCGTGTGCGCCACCTCAAAAGAGTTACATTGCAGTCGTAGTTCAGGATAGCCACCGAGTCAAAGCTGGCTTGCTGCAGTTAAACCCCACCATCCCCTTGTTGAAAATGATGCATATGTAGTTAGTTCTGATGTAAGTCTTGCTGGGTACATTTGTACTCACGTTTGCCTATTTTATGTTTTTGCAGAGAGACTTCAGTCTCACTAGTAGTTCCACGTGGACTTCGACGTTTAGCTTGTTACCTCAGCTACGATCTTGTGCCCTCGGCAGGATCTGGTAGATAGTCAGGCTTCTCAGCCTTTTTCATTTATAGATGTCTGTACCCAGACATGATAGCTTCCGCTTGTGCTTTGACTTGTATGCTCTGAGTGTTGGGTCATGAGACCCATGTTTGTAATATCTTGCTCCTCGGAGCCTATTGATTAAATACTTGAGTCGTAGAGTCATGTTGTGATGCCATGTTGTATTTGCACATATCGAGCATAATGTGTGTATGTTATTGAAATGCTTGGTATGTGTGGGATCTGACCATCTAGTTGTTTATCTTTAGTAGCCTCTCTTACCGGGAAATGTCTCCTAGTGTTTCCATTGAGCCTTGGTAGCTTGCTACTGCTCCGGAACACTTAGGCTGGCCGGCATGTGTCCTTCTTCGTTCTTGTGTCTGTCCCTTCGGGGAAATGTCACGCGATGAATACCGGAGTCCTGTTAGCCCGCTACAGCCCGGTTCACCGGAGTCCTGCTAGCCCAGTGCTACAGCCTGGATTCACTCGCTGATGACCGACACGTTCGATGCTGGGTCATGGATGCCTGTCCCTGTAAGTCTGTGCCACTTTGGGTTTACGACTAGCCATGTCAGCCCGGGCTCCTTATCATATGGATGCTAGCGACACTGTCATATACGTGTGCCAAAAGGCGCAAACGGTCCCGGGCAAAGGTAAGGCGACACCCGTGGGAATACCGTGCGTGAGGCCGCAAAGTGATATGAGGTGTTACATGCTAGGTCGATGTGGCATTGAGTCGGGGTGCTGACAGTGATCCACTTCGTCATGAAGGACAAGTCACCTCCAAGCAACATGTGCACGACGACGACGAACGACATCTACTATGAGCTCAAGTGCGACAACGACACCATCAACATGAAGATGCTCGCCAAGCACAAATGTACAAGTCCCAACAAGCTCTACTTCATGCCAAGGCCAAGACTCAAGAGGACAAGAGAAGACCGCGACACAAGCACCACCAAGATGGAGCTATGGCTACATCAACCACTTCAGCATCTTTGCCAAGTGTGATGTAGGGTGGAACCCTATACGGCCGATCTTTCACGAAATTAGCGGATCCCATGATGAACACGAAGAACACGAGGAGGGAAACGAGGGGAAATCACGAGGGGAACACAAGAGAACAGTCAAACCAACAATAATGATCACACATGCGCTAGATCCATGGACACAAAGGGAGATACACAAAGTCAACAACGGAAGATACAAGAGGTAACCGGTCTTCTCTGTGAGGAGGTCTTGAAGTTCTTCTCCGCAAGGAGGTCTTGAATCCAAAGGGATCTTCTCCATAGAGGCCGTGATCTCTCTCGTGGAGTAGATCCGATGTGGATGAGCAATGCTCTATCTCTAAATATGAGCTAAACCAATGCTGACCCTAGAAAGGATGAGGGGAAGGTCTATTTATAGTCTAAGCCACGAAGGGGTAAGTGGGAGAGAGATACAAGGCCAAAGGCCCGGCTGCGCACAGGTAGGGTCGGACGTCTGGTTGGCGTCGGACGTCCGGTCGTCCGGAGGGCGTCGGACGTCCGTCATTTTGCTTCGGGATGGGTGGCACCGGATTTCCGGTGAGCGTCGGACGTCCGGTGCCTGGGACTTGTCGGACATCCGGTGCCTGGGACTTGTCGGAGGTCTGGTGTTCATCGGTCGTCTGGCGGGTGTAGAGGGTCGGACGTCCGGCAGCTTCCGGTCGTCCGATCGGTGTAGAATTTACAGCTCCTTCTTCCGTCTTCTCTTCCAGGCTTCCCTCGCGGATGGTGTAGTTGTACACTTGCGCTCGCACTCCTTCTCTTCGTCCGTACCATTCCGACAATACCTATGCATGCACATGAGTGGAGTGTCACGTAGTATACCATCCTCGAAGGGGTCAAGTGAGCACGTGTAAAGGAGATGATTCACCTTTGTGTATGTGAAGTATATGTCGCACGTGTCACTTGCCGAATGGACTCTTGACACGGTGATGTCCGTAGGATGCTCCGCATCATCTCCCCTCCCTTGGGAAATATCCGACCTCGGATCGAAACCCAAATCACCATGGGAAAGAGATGGCGTCGCCATGTAGGAGTGGTCGATCACCAAGTTCTCGTCATCTTGAAGCTCGAAATGGGCACTCTCCAATGTCGCACCATCTTGGGATTCCTTCAAAGGGAGCAAAGACAACAAACACTTGGAAAAAAAATGTGGTTATTGTTAGTGCAAAACCAAGCATTCAAGAGGTGATTCACCAAACAAGTGTCGTCATCATGCAAAGCATATGGTGTGACAAAGGATTGTGACATGGAATGTAAGCATATCAATTGAGCACAAGTAAAGAAATCATGGGGACTAGCATGTGAATGTGAGGTAGTGATGCAAATATGTGTGACAAGAGAAGAAGCATCTACCTCAAGTTCATAGCAAACATGGGCAAAGCGCTCAATGAAAGGTCTATGGTAGGCATAGGAATCATTCACAACACCAAAAGAAATGAAGTGTCTAAACACATGGGTCAAGTGCAAGACAATCCAAGCATAACGTGCATAGGGTGTAGTGAAGATAGTGTGGCACTCAACACAATAGAAAGAGCAATTTTTCATCATGTGTGAGGCAATCAAGGCATGCATGTAGAAATCAATGGGACATGGCATATGTGAAGTGATGACATTGTTGCAACCAAACATATGAGAAGAGCAAGTAATCCAAGAATTGGATGCAACACACAAGGCATATATATCGTGATGCATGGAATGGAGAAAATGACAAGTCGAAGCAAGATCTCTAACAAGTGTGCGATCAAGTGGTCCAAGTCTCATGGTTTGGGGTTCTCAAAAGAGAAGGATATCACCTTGAAAGCATGTCCTTATGTGTCCTTCACAATGTCGAAGTACAAGCAAGTGCGATGTAGAATCGTCGTGGTAGGAGCTGGTTCGCTCTCAAGAGCTCGAATGGTCAACTGACGTGACGTGGAAGTTGACATGAGGTCCAAGTTTCCTACACATGCACAAAACAAGGCAAAGAACATATGTGCATGGTAGATAAACACATCATCCATTATGATGGTTCTCTTCTTTTGCACATAACCATTAGAAGTACAAGTGCATGAATAATATGATGCAACAATGGCTATATTCATGGCACTAGGTATATGGTGCAAAGAGGCAAGACAATCATGCTTCACAAGAAAAATGTCAAAGGGGCAAACTCATTATCAAGACTAAAGGCATAATTGCACTCAATACATGGAAAATCATCTAGCATGAGAGAGGCAACATATGGAGATATATGACGGCAAGCAATAACAATCATGTGCAAAGTATGTAGATGGTTGTCATCAACCGCATGAAGCGAGCAAGTTTGAGTCATTGGTGATGCAACAAGGCAAGCAAACATAGTAATCAAGTCATGCAAGCTAGTAGTGCGAAGATGCAACATACTAGAGTAAATAATGGCAATCATGTCATAAGAGAAAATAATAGGCATAGGCAATGCACATGACATATCGCAAGCACGAACACAAAGCAAGATGAAAGTATCATCATAGGCATAGGGCACAAAGCAAACATGGCAATAACAAGCAATGTCTCCACCAAGCTTGCAAATACAAATACAAGTATGAGAATCAATCATCATGTTTAATGCAAAGCATGGGTCAAGAATGCATGGCAATATCATAGTAATGTGCATGTCATGCAAATTGAACATGGCAAGATGGGCATAGAATATGTAATGGACAAGAACCCATAGCCAAGTGAGGGTCATGTAGAAGAAATGCGCGAAGTCTTTGCGCGAAGAGAGCGGTGGGAAAGACAATCCATGGGATCCCAAGTCATCATTGCTCTCTAGAGCTCGTTTTGTCAACTCGTGGGATTGCGAGGTTGACATGTATTCATGGGTACCTACACAAAAGAGACCCAAACCAAAGAAATTGTGCGCGTGGTAAATATACACATCATCCATCTTGATGTGTATGTGCACATGAGAGTTAGCACAAGATAAGCACCACTCAAAGAAATTTGGTGCATGGTATAAGAACATGTCATCCATCATGAGAGAATAGATATTGTGTATAACACGATGGGGACACAAACTGAGAATGCAAGTATATGGCACAACAATAGCATTTTATTCATGGGGAGCATATGGTGCACACAAGTATGTGGATCATGTAATGGATGGGAGTGATCACAATCTCCTAAAATGTATGAGGAAACTATGGGGGTATCCTCATGTGCAATATTTGAAACATCATGCGGAGAAAATGGACAACATCCAAAACAATGCATATCCGAAGCTAGGTGGTTATGGCATGGCATATGAGATAAATGATGCAAAGATAGCATATCAATATCATCACAAGAAAAACAAATGTCAATAACCATGGGCTTGTCATCTATGCCATATGTTCAAATTGGGTTTATTTTAATAGCATATGCATAGTCACTATGAAGAGATTGCAAATATGACATATGATTGATCTCATGCAAAGCATATGACAAGTCAAGCGGATTGTCAAACATGATGTGACCGAGAGAATTAGCACAAGAAATACTATGTAACATGGCATCACAACTAATAGACTCCACAGGGCAATCATCATACTCATCATAAATGGGTAAATCATCGCATGGGGAAGTCGCACTAGCATGAAGCATGGTAATAGGTAGATCAACATCATGCAAGCAATCAATGTCAAGAATGTGCACTAGTGGGACTAGAGCATCACCTTCACCTATGTTACCTTTGTCATTCCACTCAAGTGGTGTAGGTGAGGTGGCAAAGACCAAATGGTGGTCATCATCATCAAATTGATGGGACCATGTGGGGGGTGCATCATATTCCGCCATGGCCATTGTCTTGTCCAAAGGTAGGACATAGTCGTCGCGAATCGGCGCGTCATCATATATGGGACCTAGCACCAAATGAGAAGACACCAGAGAGGTAGAGGTCAAGTTGTTAGAAATGCAAAAGGCCTCACATGCCCTATCAACTATCACTCTCTCTCTATGTGGTGGTTCACTCACTCCCTCAAGGTAGGTACACTCAATCTCACGTATGGTCGAGTCACTCATCTCACTCAAGTGGTGGGGGTTGTGGCTTTCCTTACATGGGAATTGGGGTAACACATCATATATGGGGCCAGTGGTGAAGTCACTCTCACTCGCAATATGGTGGCAAAAGTCACTCAAGTCATTATACGTCACCATGGTCGAAGGGAAAATCCCATGCTCAACCATCTTATCGCCTTCGTCATGGATGAAAGCCGAAGATGGCACATCATCACTCTCGCCTCCTAAGATGGAAGCATCATCCTTGCTTGCCACCTTGTCGCTCGCCTTCAAAGCTTGGTCCTCAAATGGCTCCGTAGTCGTAGTCGTCACGGCACCGTCTTGAAAAAGAGTCGAAGTAGACTCGGCACCATCAATGCCACAAAGAGGGATGGCAGTGAAGTCGAACTTGGGAGCATCTTCTTGGAGCTCATCGGGCTTGGACATCGTGGTGGTACTAGCCTCATGCTCGTTCTCATGGAGCTTGGTCGTCATGAAGTGTGCTTGGGGTGGAGAAGCTTTGGCCTTCATGAGTTCTTGTTCCGCCTTGAGAGCACCAATGTAGCTGTCGTCGAGGGACTTGTAGTTCTTGAGGAAGATCATCTTGGAGATATCATTGTGCAATCCCATCATGAAGTGGAACTTCATCGAAATGGGGTCGTCCACGCCGGCTCGTCGCAAGGCAATCTTCATCTCCTTGAAGTACTCGTTGATGGAATTGGATCCTTGGATGGTGTTCTCCAATTGGCGTTGAAGTTGTTCCGTGTAGGTTGGAGGCACGAACTCTCGCCGCAAAGCTCTCTTCGTCTTGGGCCAACTCATGTCGTAGGTCTCCGAAGGTGTGTGAAGCCACCATGTGGACGCGAAGTCGTGGAAGTTCCTTGTGGCGCACTTCACTTGATCTTCGGGAGGAACTTGATGTAGCTTGAGGTAGTCGTCCATTAAACGCTCCCACTCGAGATACTCCTCGGGTTCTTGAGTCCCATAGAAAGGAATCGCGTGGTCGATGTCGAGGTCGTAGTAGCTCGTGGAAGTCGCGGACTTGAGCTTGGGGAGCTTCTCTTGAGGTGCTTGTGGGCGAAGATGTCGTATGTCCGTAGGCAAAGATGCCTTGAAGTCGCTTGGCGAAGATGGCAGGGGATATGCCTTGAGCTCTTGATCTTCATGTCCTTGTTGGTGATGGTGTCGATGCCGATGTGATTTTGCCGTAGATGGTAGCTTGGAGACATGTTCTCTTGAGCGACTTCTCGAAGATGAGGAAGGTCGCTTGTAGGACTTTATGAGGGATTTGATCTCCTCCATTTGAGCTTGCATCTTGGCGTCATTGGAGTTGTTCGTGGCATCAAACTCGTCCTTGTTGTTGTAGAACAAAGATGAAACGCCTTGCCTATCCATCACTCCAAGAGAAAAATGTGAGTGGTAGAAAGAGAAGAACGAATAACAAATGTACCTTGACCGAAGTTGAAAGTGGATCAATGATCACTCCAATGTGGACAAGGAAATAGCACAATTGGTACCAATTCTTGTCACTTTCTCACACCTACACAAGTAAGGCTTATGGTGGAGCTCGGTGAGGATTGTGGCACAAAAAATTTGATGCAAAATGTTAGCAAGAGTCAATAATGTTGAAAGAGATTCACAAATTTGCAAGTGAAACAAGTAGACCAATAGAAATAGGTGGCACACCAAAACACACACACATGGATAGATAAATGGGGTCGTGCAACCAACGATGAGCACAAAATGTGGAATCCACGGAAAACGCTCGTGTTGCACAACTCAAGATAGACGCTAGTACGATTGCTCAATAGGCGGATACGACACTTGTGCACAACCTATGATATGCAAAATGTATCGACTTTCTATCCCAAGTATGTTATGTATGATGTTTTGGTGGTATGATCCAAGATTATCGGGTATGACAATCTTATATGCAATGTGGTATGATGCTATCGTACTTGCTTACAACCTTCTTTCTCTTTCTATTTTTCTTAAAAGCTTATTCTTTTTTTGTATGGCCACAATGCAAAATGCACAAACCAAGATAGCAATTGGGTATATACGGGAACAATCTTGAGGAACACGAGATGATATGATACCAATATGATATGTATGTATGCAATGGAAGGTGTAGATTACTAATGTGCACAATTAACGTTGCCAGCAATACTCAAATGGCTAGTCTCGATAGGCAAGTAACGCAAAATAGGCTAGGGGTTATCAATGCAATGGCAAGGGAATATACAATGGAAGAATACCACGATACCAAGATGATATGGAGGTTACCGTCCTTGGCGATGATGAGTGGCGTTGATCTTGATGTAGATACCAAGATGATGGAGACTCGTCCCTAAGTAGCCGAAACACCTTAGGAAACGGAAAAACCGCAAACTCAAAATCTCAAATGTCAAATGGTGGTAGCGGGAATGCGGCGGTGGTGTTGGAAGCTCAATGGGATTATGGAAATGCAATGATGGGTTTTTCGAGTAGGCAATGCAGAAAAGGAGGGTAAGGTGGTGGACTATACACGGTGTCGGAGTTGGAAGCTCGGTCCATAAGTAGCCTAAACACCTTAGGAGACACAACTCAGAACTCAAACAAAATTGGGTTAAGTTGGTCTAGAAGAAGTGTATGGTTGGTAAGCCTATGCGGATGTGGTGGTGGTGGTTGATGAAGAAACAACCGTCCCTAAGTAGCCTAGACACCTTAGGAGACTCAAATCACTCCTCAAGCAACCACTAATGCGATGGGGGTCAATATTGGTTAGGTTGCGGAAGTCGGTGGTGGTGTAGCGGATGATGTGGTGGAAGCCCTAGGCAAAGATGCCAAAATTTCAAAATTTTGATGGAGTCAAATGGTGATGGTAGTATTTTTGTGGGAAGGGGGTGTCAAGAGCTTAAAAACGAGCTAAAGAACGTCAAAATCGGAGTTCAGATGAATTAGTTATGGCCGAAACAAAATTTGAGCGAAATCAGTTTTTACAGGTTACGGACGTCCGGACAAGGTCGGATGTCCGGGCGGGCATGGAAATCCGTAAATTCGGCATGGATTAGGGGTTCCGGTCATCCGGAAAAGGTCGGACGTCCGGTCGTTCCAGGGGCTCCGGACGTCCGTAAAAGGTCGGTCGTCCGGGGGGTCGGGGTCAACGCGAGATGCCAGTTTCAGGACGCGATTTTGGGCGGAAAATGGGGATTTTGGTGTCAAAATTGATGTGATTTCGTGGGTGAAAGATGGGGAAACTTGGGGAGATGCTAGATCCACTTGAAACCAAGCAAATCCATGGATCAAATCCAACAAAACTTCGTCAAACCAACAAAACACAAAATAAATTGGGGCTATTTTTTGTGGGGATTTTCGAAATTGGGGAAGAACACAACAAAATTAGGCTAGAAAACAATGAGGGGAGGTTCCGAAATCGTGATCAACATGGCTCTGGATACCAGTGTGATGTAGGGTGGAAACCTATACGGCTGATCTTTCATGAAAGGAGCGGATCCTACGATGAACACGAAGAACATGAGGAGGGAAACGAGGGGAAAATTACGAGGGGAACACAAGAGAACACTCAAACCAACAAGAATGATCACACATGCGCTAGATCCATGAACACAAAGGGAGATACAAGATCCAAAGTCAACAACGGAGATACAAGAGGTAACCGGTCTTCTCCGTGAGGAGGTATTGAAGTTCTTCTCGGCAAGGAGGTCTTGAATCCAAAGGGATCTTCTCCGTAGAGGCCACGGTCTCTCTTGTGGAGTAGATCCAATGTGGATGAGCAATGCTCTGTCTCTAAATATGAGCTAAACCAATGTTGGCCCTAGAAAGGATGAGGGGAAGGTCTATTTATAGTCTAAGCCACAAAGGGGTAAGTGGGAGAGAGATACAAGGCCAAAGGCCCGGCTGCGCACAGGCAGGGTCGGACGTCCGGTCGCTCGCGGGGGTCCGGTCATCCGGAGGGCGTCGGACGTCCGTCATTTTGCTTCAGGATGGGTGGCACCGGATTTCCGGTGAGCGTCGGAGTCCGGTGCCTGGGACTTGTCGGACGTCCGGTGTTCGTCGGTCGTCCGGCGGCTGTAGAGGGTCGGACGTCCAGCGGCTTCTGGACGTCCGGTCGCTATAGACTTCGTAGCTCCTTCTTCCGGCTTATCTTCCAGGCTTCCCTCGCGGATGGTGTAGTTGTACACTTGCGCTCGCACTCCTCCTTGTCGTTCGTACCATTCCGACAATACCTATGCGTGCACACGAGTGGAGTGTCACATAGTATACCATCCTCGAAGGGGTCAAGTGAGCACGTGTAAAGGAGATGATTCACCTTTGTGTATGTGAAGTAGATGTCGCACGTGTTACTTGCCGAATGGACTCTATGGTGATGTCTGTAGGATGCTCCGCATTAACGTGCTATCAAGGCATCTTCTCCTTTGGACGTACGGCATCTTCGCCTAGCTCCCGTGAGTTCTCCTACATCGACATCATCAAGTACAAGGCGACCACCTACGAGCGAGGGCGACACTTCCATGTTCGGAAGCCCCTCAAGGAAGATGGCCGAGCATGGGACATTCCCTTCGGTCATGGAGACGAGCTACGAGGTGCCGCATAATATGGGCGTCCAACAACAAGACGGCGACAAGAAGGTCGAGCAAGGGCCATCCCCTTCGACCACGGTGATGAGCATGAACCTCTTCAACAACATGAAGACGGCGCCCATATTGGACTCATACTCCGAGTCAAGCTATGAGACTGCACATGAGACCTTATATTTGGTGTTGGAGGAGAGTGATGATGTGCCATCTTCGTCCTTCATCCACGGCGACGACCACAACATGATTGAGCATGGAGATATTTGCGCCTACATCTTTCCGACACTCACATATGATGAGATGACCCAATTGCCATGTGAGGAGAGCCACCACCACATGAGTGACTCCACCATACGTGACATTGAGAGCATTTCCTATGAGAGGATGAGGGTGACCACCACTAGCCCCACACTTGAGAGCATGCCACACATTCTATGTGAGGTTGAGAGCCATTTGAGTGACTCCACCAACCATAGAAGTGAGAGCATCCGAGAGGGAGTGAGTGAGCCACAACACTTAGTGAGTGAGGTAGTTGACACGGAACGTGAGGCCACTTTGATTTCTAACAATGGTCTTAGAGGAGAGTGATAATGTGCCATCTTCGGCCTTCATCCACGGCTACGATTACGACATGATTGAGCATGGACACATTTGCACCAACATCTCTCTGACACCGACATGTGACGAGATGCCCCAATTGCCATGTGAGGAGAGACACCACCCCATGAGTGAGATGAGTGACTCCACCATATGTGACATTGATTGCATTTCCTATGAGAGGATGAGAGTGACCACCACTACCCCCACACATGAGAGCATACCACACATCCTATGTGAGGTTGAGAGCCATTTGAGTGACTCCACCAACCATATGAGTGAGAGCATCCAAGAGGGAGTGAGTGAGCCACAACACTTAGTGAGTGAGGTAGTTGACACGGCCTGTGAGGCCACTATGATTTCTAACGACCTAACCTCTACTTCAAGTGTGTTTTCTTCTTTGGTGCTAGGTCTCCTACATGACGACATGCCTATCCTCGACGAGTCCATACCTTCAATGGAGACGACGATGGCCATGGTGGACGATGATGCACCTACCACATGGTTCCATCAAGATGAAGATGACCACGACTGGATCTTCGACAGCTCACCTACAACACATGAGCGATACTCCAAAGGTAACATTGGTGATGGTGCTTCTCTTCTCCCACTAGTGGACTATCTCACCAATTATTGCTTGCATGATGTTGATCCACCTATTCCCATGCTTCATGCTAGTGCGAATTCTTCATGTCATGACTTGCCAATTTATGATGAATATGATGATGAGCATGTTGATTTTCCTAGTTGTGATGCTATGCTCCATAGGATATCATGTGAAAAATCTATTGGTCACATCATGTTTGACAATCCATTAAACTTGTCATATGCTATGAGTGAGATCTCCCATATTGCATCATTTCAACCTCAACATAGTAACTATGCATGCCCCATTAAAATCAATCCCATTTGCACTTATGGCATAGATGACGAGATGATGGTCATTGGCTTTTGTTTTTCATGTGATGATATTGCCATGCTTCCTTTACATGATTTGCGCAATTCATCTACTATGTCATGCCATGATCACATTGTTTCAAATATGCTTTGTTTTGGATGTTGTCAATATTCTCCATGTGATGATTCTACAAATGCTCATGAGGAGACCCCCATAGTTTCCTCATACATATTAGGATATTTTGATGCATTCCATGCATTGCATGATTCTCATAATTGCTTGCACCATACGCATCCCACGCATAACAATGCTCTAGATATTTCCCGTGATGCATTACACAATTTGAGTCTCCATTATGCTATACATAACAACAAACCTATCATGATGGATGACATGTTCCTATATCACGCATCTCATTTATTCGAGCATTGAATATTTTGTGCTAACCAACACTTGCACATGTGCATCATGATGGATGATGTGTACATATACCACGCACATACAATTTTCCCTTTGTCTTTGTTTTGTGTAGGTACTCACGTATACTCGTCAACCTCTTAGTCCCAAGAGTTGACGAAACGAGCTCTTGAGAGCAAAGACGATTTGGGATCCTGTGGACTACCATTACCACCGTTCCATTCACGCAAGAACTACACACATCTCTTTTACTTGGCTCTCACATGGCTTTGGGATATTTACCATTTGTCACCTTATGCCCATTATATCACGTGTTCACTTTGCATGTTATGCCTCTTTACATGATTTGGACATGCAATTGTGACCCTTACTTGCATCTACCCATGATTCACCATTATGCTACTCCTATGTGTATTTGCATGCTTGGTGGAGAGCCTAGTAGCTATTGCCATGATTTCTTTGTGTCCCATGCTATTGATGCTTGTTGTGTTGGGAGAATCATGATGTCCCATTGCTATTTACATATGGCCTCTCGCCAATACATTGATGATATTTTGCTCATATCTTGCCTTCATGCTTGTGACATGTCTTGTGCATTATTCATGACTACCATTTGCACACATGACATACTTGACATGATTCCTTCTAGTACGTTGCATCTTCGCACTACTAGCTTGCTTGCCTTGATTCATATGATTGCTTCCTTTGTCGCATCACCCATGTTCCATTATTACTTGCTTTCTTGGGTTGATGACATATATATTCATTCCTCTCACTTGATTTGTCTTGATCATTGCCGCTTGCCTCCAATTGTTGCATCTATGCTTATTGATCGTGGAGACATGGACATCTTACTTGTGATGCATGCTTGTTTGATTGAGCCTATTGTATTTGGTTGTTCTCGCATCATATGCCTCCATACTATGAAATGCTCCCTTGTCCTTTCTTATGATGAGCATGATGCATACACTTGTCGGGTATCTTACCACACGAATGATAGGTTTTGCACTTCCGCATAGCTCATTTGTTTTTCCGAGTGTTTGTCATGTTCTTTCATTTTGAAGGATTCACAAGGTGGTACCATCACGAGACAACTTGGTCATGTGAAGGTGTACATGATGCACAACATCAACATTTTCGACATCCTCATAAAGGTGAACTCATTCCCTTTGAGCCATCCTCAAATACGCATATTGGATGGGTCACTCTTTCATTGTTGTTTCCTTCTTGTTGTCTACATGATACATCTCGCGAACGAAGGAGCAACATTGAAGATTGGCTCTATGGACCTTCACATTGAGGAACGCTCGGACTTATTGGATGCACCTTCGAATCTCCACTCATGCCACGACATCGACCATTGGTACACCAACACCTCCATATTTGTCGATTGTGCTCACACATGTCATGCTCGATGGACATATCACACACATGACAAATTTACATCTTATGCATGGATTGACTCACATTATGATTGCTATGTTGCATCTTGTATTCCCATGTCACCCATGATATATGAGCTTGTGCACTTCCTTAGCAAATTTGTTGTGATCTTCCTTGATGGCATATTCATACATCTTGATCATCTTGCCCGCTATCAATTGCATGATATCTTATTGATATTGAGCATCCATTACCATATTCATGCTTTTGATAAACCGTCTCGCTATGACATCATTTTGCATTGTGCTTGCATTGATCATATTCATAACACATTTGTGTACACAATGATTGCTTTTGCTTCCATGAATGCTTTGCATACCATTCCATGTCTTTTGGGTAAGCTTCATGCACCTTGTCATAATCAATCTTGTCGCACAGACTCATTCTTACATGATGGACACTTTGTGTGTGCTAACCTTTGTATTTCCGAGTGTCGTTTGTGTTTGCTATTTTTGCATGTGTACCACTCCGGAGAAACCTTGGAGTACTTGTATTGCGCCATGTCTTCCACTTCGTCCAACTACAAGTCCGTCCATGACAACTGTTTCCATGGTGATGAGGTTTTTGATCTGAGGTCGGATCTTTCCCAAGGGAGGGGAGATGATGCGGAGCATCCTATGATCATCCCCATGTACACTACGACTTCTTCCCAAGCCCCTAGTGCCCACATGTTGAGACCTCAAGCATACGCCATTGGACACAAGGTGAACTCACTCCTTTCTGAAGCTTCCCTTTTCACATGTAAGACATGGATGCTACCTCAAGCGCGGACCTTATGCATACTCAGGTCCATCCGAGGAGATCATGGAGAACCTAAGGACCAAGGCCAAGTGTGCGCGGGAACAAGGGAAGGAGAGCCAGCTGCTACAGCCTGAGCAGTACTACCTCCCACAGCAAGCGGTACTACCACTGAAGGCCCACAAGCGGTATAACCGCTCAACCACCGCCCAACAACCAGCCAAGCTTCTGTGATCGAGCGGTGAAAGGCCGGTGCAGCACCAGTTTATCCCCGTAATAGCCACCTGACCGGTACAACTGCCCCTAACACCGGTACAACCGCTGAGCACATCCGGAAGCACCTCCAGGAACCAGTACCTGAGCGCCCAGCGGTACAACCGCCCCCATGACCGGTACTACCACCCTGCCTGTGCGCAGTGAAAGGGGTTTCACACCATGACCGGTACTACCGCCCTGCCTGCCTATGAGCATTGGTTTAGCTCATTTTAGAGATATATCATTGCTCATCCACATCGGATCTACTCCACGAGAGAGACCGCGGCCTCTACGGAGAATATCCCTTTGGATTCAAGACCTCCTTGCGGAGAAGAACATCAAGACCTCCTCACAGAGAAGACCGGCTACCTTTGTATCGTCCGTTGTTGACTTTGGATTTTGTATCTTTCTTTGTGTTCATGGATCTAGCGCATGTGTGATCATACTTGTTGGTTTGAGTGTTCTCTTGTGTTTTCCACGTGTTTTCCCTCGTGTTCTGCGTGTTCATCCCGGGATCCGCTCCTTTCGTGAAAGATCGGCCGGTTAGGGTTCCCACCCTACATCATCTTGGTATCATGAGCCACGTTTATCACGATTTTGGAGCCTCCCCTCTTTGTTTTCTAGCCTAATTTTGTTGTGTTCTTCCCCAATTTAGAAAATCCCCACAAAAAATAGCCCCGGATTTTTATATGATTTGTTGGTTTGACAAAGTTTTGTTGGATTTGATCCATAGATTTGCTTGGTTTCAAATGGATCTAGCATCTCCCCAAGCTTCCCCATATTTCATTCATGAAATCCCCTCTATTTTGACCCCAAAATCCCCAATTTTCGCCCAAAATCACGCCCAGATCTCAAATCCCGCGTTGACCCTGACCCACCGGACGACCATCACTTTACCAGACGTCCGGAGCCGCAGGAACCACAGGACGTCCGACCCGACCGAACGACCAGAAACCCCTAACCCGAGCTGAAATTAGCGGATTTCCCACCCAACCGGACGTCCAGCCACCGGACATCCGTCCATTTCCGGACGTCCGCTACCTATAAAAAACTGACTTCGCTCAATTTTATTTGGGCCATAACTAATTCATCCGAACTCCGATTTTGACGTTCTTTAGCTCGTTTTGAAGCTCTTGACATCCCCCTTCCCACAAAAAATACCAACAACATCTTTTGACTCCATCAAATTTTGTGAATTTCGGCATCTTTGCCTACGGCTTCCACCACATCATCCGCTACACCACCACCGACTTCCGCAACCTAACCAATTTTGTTCCCCATCGCATTAGTGGTTACTTGAGGAGTGATTCGAGACTCCTAAGGTGTCTAGGCTACTTATGGACGGTTGCTTCTTCATCAACCACCACCACCACTACCGCATAGGCTTACCCACCATACACTTCTGCCACCCAAACTTAACCCAATTTTGTTTGTGTTGTGAGTTGTGTCTCCTAAGGTGTTTCGGCTACTTAGGGACCATGCTTACAACTTCGACACCGTGTATAGTCCACCACATTAACCTCCACTTCTGCATTGCCTACTCACATAACCCATCATTCCACCACCGCATCCCGCTACCACCATTTTGACATTTGACGTCTGAGATTTTGAGTTCGCGGTTTTTCCGTTTCCTAAGGTGTTTCGGCTACTTAGGGACGCGTCTCCATCATCTTGGTCTCTCCATCAAGATCACCGCCACTGATCATCGACACGGACGGTAACCTCCATATCATCTTGGTATTGTGGTATCCCTCCATTGTATATTCCCTTGCCATTGGATTGAAAACCCCTAGCCCATTTGCGTCACTTGCCTATCAAGACTAGCCTTTGTGTATTGCCGGCAATGTTACTTGTGCACATTAGTGGTCTACACCATACATTGCATACATACCATATCATATTGGTATCATCATATCATCTCTTGTGCCTCAAGTTTGTTCCCGCATACATACAATTGCTATCTTAGTTTGTGCATTGTGCAAAAGTGGTCATACAAAAAAAAAAGAATACGCTTTTATGAAAAAGAGAAAGAGCAAAGAAACTTGTAATCAATAGCCATAGCATCATACCACATTGTCATATCCAATCATCTTGGATCATACCACCGGAACATACATACATTTTGCATCTTATAGGTTGTGCACAAGTGTTGTATCCGCCTATTGAGTAATCGTGCTAGCGTCTCTCTAGTGTTGTGCAACACGAGCGTTTTCCGTGGATTCCACATTTTGTGCTCATCCTTGGTTGCACGACCCCATTTATCTATTCGTGTGTGTGTGTTTCCGTGTGCCGCATATTGCTATTCGTCTACTTGTTTCACTTGCGAATTTGTGAATCTCTTTCAACATTATTGACTCTTGCTAACATTTTGCATCAATTTTTTGGTGCCACTATCCTCACCGAGCTCCACCATAATCCTTACTTGTGTAGGTCTGAGAAACCAACAAGAATTGGTACCAATTGTGTTATTTCCTTGTCCACATTGGAGTGATCATTGATCCACTTTCAACTTCAGTCAAGGTACATTTGGTATTCGTTCCTCTCTTTCTACCACTCACATTTTTCTCTCGGAGTGATGGATGGGAAAGTCATTTCATATCCGGTCTTCCACAACAACGACGGAGTGAACAACTACATCACCAAAGCGTCAATCTTCGATCTACAACGACAAATGCAAGGCGCACAATCAATATTGCGAGAGCGCATCGAGAACCTGTCCATTGACATTCGCCACTCCGAAGCGGGCAAAAGGACTACATCGACAACAAGCTTTCCACACAAAAGTAGGAGCAAGATGCAAGGATGGAGGAGATTCGGACATTGTTGATCAACCGTTCTTCCCCTTCATCATCCTCAAGGCGGCGACGTTCAAGTCACAAGTCTTCGGAGCGCAAAAATGATGCAAGTGCAAGTGGTCCACGTCCACATCTCCATGGCGACCACCATCACGTTCGTGATCCACCTCGTCATGAAGGGAAAGTCACCTCCAGGCAACATGTGCACGACGACGACGAACGACATCTAGTACGAGCTCAAGTGATACAACAACACCATCATCATGAAGATGCTCGCCAAGCGCAAATGTACAAGTCCCAACAAGATCTACCTCACGACAAGTCCAAACATCATGAGCACCAGAGAAGACCACAAGACAAGCACCACCAAGAAGGAGCTACGGCTACACGAACCACTTCGGCATCTTTGCGAAGTACTATCAAGGCATCTTCGCCTTTGGACGCATGGCATCTTCACCTACTTCCCATGAGTTCGCCTACATCGACATCATCAAGTACAAGGGGACCACCTACAAGTGAGGGCGTGTCAGGACCCTGACTCAATGCCACATCGATCTAGCATGTAACACCTCATATCACTTTGTGGCCTCACGCACGGTATTCCCACGGGTGTCGCCTTACCTTTGCCCGGGACCGTTTCCGCCTTTTGGCACACGTATATGATAGTGTTGCTAGCATCCATATGATAAGGAGCCCGGGCTGACATGGCTAGTCGTAAACCCAAAGTGGCACAAACTTACAGGGACAGGCATCCATGACCCAGCATCGAACGTGTCGGTCATCAGCAAGTGAATCCAGGCTGTAGCACTGGGCTAGCAGGACTCCGGTGAACCGGGCTGTAGCGGGCTAACAGGACTCTGGTATTCATCGCGTGACATTTCCCCGAAGGGACAGACACAGGAACGAAGAAGGACACATGCCGGCCAGCCTAAGTGTTCCAGAGCAGTAGCAAGCTACCATGGCTCAGTGGAAACACTAGGAGACATTTCCCGGTAAGAGAGGCTACTAAGAATAAACAACTAGATAGTCAGATCCCACACATACCAAGCATTTCAATAACATACACACAATATGCTCGATATGTGCAAATACAACATGGCATCACAACATGACTCTATAACTCAAGTATTTATTCAATAGGCTCCGAGGAGCGAGATATTACAAACAGGGGTCTCACGACCCAACATTCAGAGCATACAAATCAAAGCACAAGCGGAAGCTATCATGTTTGAGTACAGACATCTATAAATGAAAAAGGCTGAGAAGCCTGACTATCTACCAGATCCTGCCGAGGGCACAAGATCGTAGCTGAGGTAACAAGCTAAACGCCGAAGTCCACGCGGAACTACTAGCGAGACCGAAGTCTCTCTGCAAAAACATAAATAGGTAAACGTGAGTACAAATGTACCCAGCAAGACTTACATCAGAACTATCTACATATGCATCATTATCAACAAAGGGGATGGTGGGGTTTAACTGCAGCAAGCCAGCTTTGACTCGGTGGCTATCCTGAACTACGACTGCAAGTAACTCTTTTGAGGTGGCGCACACGAGTCCACATATTCACCATATCAATACACCACTATGGATCCGCTCCCGTCTCCCTACGAGAACGCCATCCATAGCACTCACGCTTATCTTGCGTATTTTAGGGTATCCACTTTCACTTGTCTATGAACTGATATAAGCAACCCAGAAGTCCTTTTCCGCGGACACGGCTATTCGAATAGATAATGTTAACCCTGCAGGGGTGTACCTCTTCACACACGCTCTCACCACTTACCGTCGTTTACACGACATGTACTCGGCAACCTTCAAGCGGAAGCCCAACGTGGGTGGCGGCCACGGCCTGCCTAAACACTCAAGTCTCTAGTCCAGGTTTATCGCCTATTAGGGTTCCATCCATGAGGAGATCCGGCCGGGGTTTCGCTCACAGCCCCAAACGATGTGAACAGGGTTCCGAGACACCAAACGGGCGCCCGGTATACCCGGCCACGTGCCTACCGCATCACAGCCCACCCCTACGGTCAGCGCTGCGCACGGCCTCCAGCATACTACAAACACCAGAAACTACTTGCAACTCCTGGACAGAGGACAAGGGTGATTAAGAAGCCGAGAGGGCCCATTTGTTTCGGGCCCAATGCGTGGTAGTAGCTGAATCATGGATCACAAACACAGAACTCAGTTCCTGAGGACGGATGCAATGAGACAATCCACCATGTACTCCTACATGGCCTCTCACCGCTACCTTTACCAAATCGTGTTCACACACTTAGCTCACGCACAGTAGGACATGTTCACACACCTCTGATTCATCCCTGATAAATCAGACCTGACTCAACTCTAAGCAGTAGCAGGCATGACGAACAAGCATGAATGAGTAGGCACATCAGGGCTCAAACAACTCCTACTCATGCTAGTGGGTTTCAACTATTTACTGTGGAATGACAGGTCATGCAGAGGATAAAGGGGTTCAGCTACCGCAGCAAGTAACAGTTGAATCGTTGTTGTCCTAATGCAGTAAAAGAGAGCAGGAGCGAGAGAGTGGGATTGTATCGGAATGAACAAGGGGGTTTTGCTTGCCTGGCACTTCTGAAGATAGCATTGAGTCTTCATCAGTGTCAACGATCACATCATCGGTACAGCGTCTACCGAGGGGGAACAACACCGACAAACACAAAAGAAACACGATCAATGCAGTGCACAATATGATGCATGCTATGACATGGCAATATGCTGGTGTTTTGAGCTAATGCAGCTAGCAACAAAGTTAAATGAAGTTGGTTTGAATCCAAGATTCAAATTCAAACTCCATATGTGATTATTCGAATGCCATTTAATTGATTTGACCTGATCAGCAGGTATAAGTTGTTCTAACATGCATGAAAATGGTACAGATGGATAGATTGGATTTTTCTGATCATTTTTCATATATAATTTATTTCATTTGGAGTTACGGTTAATTTCCTATGATTTATTGAAGTTTTTACAAATTTCTGGAATTTCCTGAATATTTATAAAATGAACTAAATTCCAGAAAAGGAATATTGTGTCAGCATGGCGTAAGGCTGAGGTCAGCAGGTCAACTGGGTCGCCCAGAGTCAAACCTGACGTGTGGGGGCCACACGTCAGTGACACAGGTTAGACAGGGGGGGTTAGTTTAGTTTAATTAAAGATTAGGGGCACTAGGGCCCACATGTCAGTGTCAGGGGGTTAGATTAGGTGGTGATTAGCTTAAACTAATCACCTGATGGCGGGGGCCCACCTGTCATAGACCTAGGGGAGGTCAAACCCCTGGTCAAACGACTCAATCCCGCCGGCGTTGAGTCGCCGGCGAGGCCGAGGCGGCGGAGGCCTTCGGGTTTCTTGCTCCGGCGACCAAATGGCCGGCGGAGGGCATCTACGGAATGCCCAGGCTCGCGCGCATCTAACAGGGCAAACGGGAGAAGCTAGGGAGGCCGTAATCCTCACCGGCGTCGAGCTCAGCGGCTGCCGGACCTCGGGCGTTGGCAGGAACGGCGCTACGGTGCACAAGAGGGGAAACGGAAGGGCGTTGCGGCCTCCTGGGGTTGCGGTGAGCACGACGGTGGGCTCGGGAGCAAGCTGCGGTGGCTGTGGCCACGGCCACGCCATGGCCGGCGGCGAGAAGCTCTCGGCCGCGGTGGATAACCTAGCTACGGCGCGCGAACGACGAAACAGAGAGGGGGAAACGGACGGAGAGCTCACGTAGACCCTGTAGAGGTGGACGGCGAGCTTGAGGGAGGCCGGACGGGGGCGGATTTGACGGCGGCGATCCGCGGTGGCCGAGGAGGGGAACGGTGAAGCTGGCAGCATCCAGGGCTTCCGGAGGGCCGTGGATCGGTGGGGAGGAAGAGGGTGTCGAGGCGGACCCTTTGAGCGCATCGGCGAGGCTAGGGGGTGGCGGTGGCCGCGAGGGAGCTCGTCGGTGGCGGCGGCTCCGTTCACGCGAGTGAGGGAGAGAGGAAGCAGAGGAGGGGGGGAGAGTTCGGGAGGGTGAGGGAGTTCCAGGGGGGTGGCGTGGCACGCATGGAGGCGTCCGGGGTGTCAAGGTGGAGCGGCAAGCAGGAGGTGGCCGGGGCGTGCGCCGGCGTGCGTCGGCCACGCGCCTGTGCCTACTGGCGCGAGGAGGAAGGCGACAGGGGTGGGAAGTGGAGATGGGCTGGGCCGTGCTGCTGGGCCAGGTGGGCTACCAGGTGAGCGCCAGGTAGTCCTTCTCTCTCTTTCTATTTCTGTTTTTATTTATCTATTTTGTTCTGTGTTGTTTTAGTTTAGTAAAATACTAAACCATTTTATAAAATCCTGAAAATAGTTATGTGGCTAGAGTTAAAATATACCAAACCACATAAAATGTTCCAGTAATTATTGGACATATATTATTTATATATCAAATATATATCCAATGCAAATAGCTATTTATTTAATTCAAAGGCCCAAAATAATTAACTCTGAGATACCAAAAATATTGTTTTGAGTTTTACCACTTTGCAATATTTTCAGAGACTAAGAGGAACATTTTCTTGGACTTCTTTGAGGAGATTTTAATGTTGATCATTTTTAGAAGGTTTCTGAGGCTTTCAAAATTCCTCAATTCAAATTTCATTTGAATTAAAACATGATGCTCACATGAGGTCTAGCCTAGTGCATAACAGGACCAGGGATGTGACAACTCACCCCCACTAAACAAAAATCTCGTCCCGAGATTCAAGCGTAGGGTAAGGTGAAGGGGGAACGCAACTAGTACAATCTTCACGATCCAGGTTGCACTTCATAGGAACGTTGATTCGATCACCATCATTGTCTTGAAGTCTTGCTCTGAGAAATCCTGTCAACATGACAAGGAGGGAAGAAGGAGACTCTAGAAGGGTCGATCTTCTCGAAGATCGAACAACTCATGGAATGAGACATAGGACCATCTCTCGGGTTGAGACACGAGATACACATTAAGAGGGGTGGAAAGAAACGGATGACGAAGGTTCACTAGGTGGACAACAATTCCACACTTAAGAAGGTGGTAAACGATTGTCCACGTAGCAAGGAGTTGAGTTGCCATGATACCACGACGAAACATCCTGGAGGAGGGTGATTCGTAGATTATTTCCTTAAGTGGCAAAAAGAATTACGTTTGACTCAGAGATCATTGAAAACCTTTATACCAGCCTAAGGCAATTCTCAAGCGATCGTTTGGAGGGGGTCAGTAGAATGGCATACTCGGACTTGGATGATGTGGATTACCTTGTTGAAGACAACGCAATGGATGAATTTGCTTATCACCGGAAATGGAAGAGACCCATGGTAGAATGGCACATTGGCGGTGCAAACTGGGAACAAAATGCAAATGATGGGAATGACTCTGGTAACTGGGGAAGAACCCAACAATAGAGAGTGAATTCACTGTTTGAATAGGTCATAGCATTGCCGAGGAAACTGAGAGCAAACCCAGTTAGTACCGATGATAACACGTAGCGCTTGTGCGTGCTCTCAAGAACTTGAGCAATTCCATAATCATCAAGGTTTACCAACATCCGTGTCAAGGGTCCGGTAACACAACTTACTACCATGATGAAGGGTGATGGAGGATGCAGATGCAAGGAAGATAACACCTTCTCAGATTTCACCCTTGGCGGGGCCAAGGAAATAAAATCGGGATGATCGACCGAGAGACATTTAGCACTCCGCTTCTAATGTTCTCCTTGATGTGCTAGTGTAACCCATTCATAGATATGGTTTGATATCTAGAACATCAAGTAAAAAGGTCGGACTTCGGGATCTCAGAAATCCATAGGGGCAACTAGGGAGTAAATCCTACGAAATCCCTATGGGGGGGTGGCCAACTTCCTCAAACAAGATATTATAATAATAGGTCTACCGGATGGGTGTGTTGGCCACGACATCCACCTTACCGGTTATCGAGAGACCAATATTATAGTTCTTGGGGAAATGTTCCAACCATCATATCTGCCTGAGATTCAGATTTGGTTGGTGTCAGGATATTCCAGGCTCATCGAGTCTAGGAAGAAAAATGAAAGTTTGCAACACAAATTGATGAGATGACGTTGCGAGATTCTCGGGAAATGAACTACGATAGTAAGCTCCAAAACATGAGCTGGTTCTGCTACAAACATGTGAACACGCTGTCCCAGACAAGCATGACCACAAAGTAGTCTTATAATAAAACACTACCGAGTTCAGGAGGGGGAACCATCAGCGAGGATATCGAAGTTTTGTACAAATCCGTCTGGTACCTTCGGGACTAGCACTTAGAACTTATTAACCTTGAACAAATCAATCAGTGGCTTGGTGTGCTAGGGACCCATATAGAATGGAGGTTGCAAGTCTCCGAACCACAGAATACTTCGCACGTATGCATGACTGATTTGGGATGATTCCAAAGGAAACAACATTGAGTTTCTCGAATCCACGGCGGCAACTTGCATCAAATGCACATGAACTGGAGGAAGTCACTTCTTACATCCGAACATATGCTTCATGAACTAGCATGAAGAAATGCTTTCAAAAGTTTCCAACACTAGCTTAATGTTCAACAAATCATGGAGGAGATAAGGATGTTGTCAATGGGCTCAACAACAATTCATCCGGGTTTCCTTTTAAAAGGAATTCCATAGTTATGTGAACAGGGTGATAGCATTGGTCAGACCAAAGAATATAATGGTGTATGCTCGAGGAAAACCCACGAGTAAGACAACATTACGAACATCGTTGGTTCTGACTTGATTTGACGATAACCCATACTCAAATCAAAGTTTTTATCAGGCAATAGGTCCAATAACTGATCACAGGGACCAATCGATGAAGATATCATCTCTCTTCAACACACACTACACAAGAATATCCCTTTGGAACGAACTAAGTCAGGCAAGCTTTTATCTTCCAACTCTCCAGGTTGTTGTCTAGCTTAACCAACTAGCTCAGGGGTATCCAACACGGATTCTTGGAGAAAGGGTGGTTTACACGATAAACCAACTTGATCACGAGCTCAACATAACAGTCAGGTGACAACCCGGTAGCACTTCCAAGAAGATATTTGGAAAGTCACGAACCACCGGTATGTTACTAAGCTCGAGAACAATCTTGCTTTTGAGGGCAAGACGACATGATCAAATGGGTGAGGACTTGAAATAATTCCTAACTCATTGGTCGAGGAGTGCACTAGAAATAGGGACTAGGTAGCACAATCAATCTTAGGGTGACGATTCAATAATCAACACGCTAAGAATGAGGTTATCGTCCATTTAACTACCAAGCAACAGAGTTGCTAGCAATATTGAATTCACACATCACGATTCACTTGTCGGCATTCCGGTTGCGACAACACGGAACCGAGGGATGAATAATGATGGCGAGAAGTATCACTACATCAAGAATTCACAAGAGCCGGTGCAATCCTCATGAAAATCCTGACATAAAGACGGTAATACTTCAGGGTAGAACAGAATCAAAAGCTGGGCTGGCATTTTGATCTGCGGAGCACAATTGCTTTGACCCAATCCTAGATATGGAAGAGGTACTGGAGTTTGTTTCTCCTATCATTCTGCGATAGAATGGCTTGACGGACCACAAGAGTAATAGGCATCGATAAATGAACGCACGCATACTCTTGACTATCAATTGATAGACGAAGGTCAGTAGACAACTAAAGAGGGACAACTCAAAGGAACATATAACTTTCTGAGTTGTGGATGCATAGATTAGTATGTCGAGCGAGATCAACATTTCTTCCAGATAACCCATGCAGAGAGGTAGGACTGGCAGAGTCACGATTTATGAATGGAGATCTCCTCAAGAGTACTCTGATTGTGATCTTTTGATCCAATAAACATCTGCCATAAGCGGTCCATAGTATTTGGAAGAAGGAAATACCACGGACCTCGAGGACTATCGCAAAGTTACTAATATCCTAAAGGAACTAGCAAACACTATCAACATGAAGTAAGTAGAGTGAATCTCGGGTTCAAGAACCCAGAAATAGAATGCCTACTAACTAATAACATCACGGGATGCTTTCAAAAATAATGGCCAGAATCATCACACTGGGGATACAAAAGCATTGCTAAATTGCTAGGTGACTTCCTAAACACCTAAGGTCATAATAATAGCTCCAACATCTACGCCGAGGTAACAAAGTACCCCAACCTACCGATTAGTGTGCTTATTCCGACCAAAAGGAACATCGGAGACGGAAGGAAAGGATTTGCAATTGCATCAGACTGTTTAGAAACCTGGGATGACTCGGACAGCATAACGGCTGTAAATGCTCAGAAAAGATTTGAGACATTCACAAAAATGGTGGCATAACCACTCAGAAGCACAATATCAAGGTCTCGAGATCAATAATTAACATACAGAGGTAGAAACTGAACTGAGGCTTAAACCAACAATCTTATAAGTCTACGGATTAGAAATACGTGATCCTAATAGAAAGAAGAGATAGCCTAGTTCTTAATCCCCGTAGAAGAGAAGATGATGACTCAGATTAGAAGGCCATGAGGTATAAGGAGTAAAAAGAGCCTTACGTTCCATCCCACAATCAATTCCCTCATATAACTAAAGAATTTCTAGACTCAACTTCGACCAGTTTGGCTTGGTAATCCTACAGGCAGTCAAGCTCTGATACCAACGCTGTCAGGACCCTGACTCAATGCCACATCGATCTAGCATGTAACACCTCATATCACTTTGCGGCCTCACGCACGGTATTCCCACGGGTGTCGCCTTACCTTTGCCCGGGACCGTTTGTGCCTTTTGGCACACGTATATGATAGTGTCGCTAGCATCCATATGATAAGGAGCCCGGGCTGACATGGCTAGTCGTAAACCCAAAGTGGCACAAACTTACAGGGACAGGCATCCATGACCCAGCATCGAACGTGTCTGTCATCAGCAAGTGAATCCAGGTTGTAGCACTGGGCTAGAAGGACTCCGGTGAACCGGGCTGTAGCGGGCTAACAGGACTCTGGTATTCATCGCGTGACATTTCCCCGAAGGGACAGACACAGGAACGAAGAAGGACACATGCCGGCCAGCCTAAGTGTTCCGGAGCAGTAGCAAGCTACCATGGCTCAGTGGAAACACTAGGAGACATTTCCCGGTAAGAGAGGCTACTAAGAATAAACAACTAGATAGTCAGATCCCACACATACCAAGCATTTCAATAACATACACACAATATGCTCGATATGTGCAAATACAACATGGCATCACAACATGACTCTATAACTCAAGTATTTATTCAATAGGCTCTGAGGAGCGAGATATTACAAACAGGGGTCTCACGACCCAACATTCAGAGCATACAAATCAAAGCACAAGCGGAAGCTATCATGTCTGAGTACAGACATCTATAAATGAAAAAGGCTGAGAAGCCTGACTATGTACCAGATCCTGCCGAGGGCACAAGATCGTAGCTGAGGTAACAAGCTAAACATCGAAGTCCACACGGAACTACTAGCGAGACCGAAGTCTCTCTGCAAAAACATAAATAGGCAAATGTGAGTACAAATGTACCCACCAAGACTTACATCAGAACTATCTACATATGCATCATTATCAACAAAGGGGATGGTGGGGTTTAACTGCAGCAAGCCAGCTTTGACTCGGTGGCTATCCTGAACTACGACTGCAAGTAACTCTTTTGAGGTGGCGCACACGAGTCCACATATTCACCATATCAATACACCACTATGGATCCGCTCCCGTCTCCCTACGAGAACGCCATACATAGCACTCACGCTTATCTTGCGTATTTTAGGGTATCCACTTTCACTTGTCTATGAACTGATATAAGCAACCCAGAAGTCCTTTTCCGCGGACACGGCTATTCGAATAGATAATGTTAACCCTGCAGGGGTGTACCTCTTCACACACGCTCTCACCACTTACCGTCGTTTACACGACATGTACTCGGCAACCTTCAAGCGGAAGCCCAACGTGGGTGGCGGCCACGGCCTGCCTAAACACTCAAGTCTCTAGTCCAGGTTTATCGCCTATTCGGGTTCCATCCATGAGGAGATCCGGCCGGGGTTTCGCTCACAGCCCCAAACGATGTGAACAGGGTTCCGAGACACCAAACGGGCGCCCGGTATACCCGGCCACGTGCCTACCGCATCACAGCCCACCCCTACGGTCAGCGCTGCGCACGGCCTCCAGCATACTACAAACACCAGAAACTACTTGCAACTCCTAGACAGAGGACAAGGGTGATTAAGAAGCCGAGAGGGTCCATTGGTTTCGGGCCCAATGCGTGGTAGTAGCTGAATCATGGATCACAAACACAGAACTCAGTTCCTGAGGACGGATGCAATGAGACAATTCACCATGTACTCCTACATGGCCTCTCACCGCTACCTTTACCAAATCGTGTTCACACACTTAGCTCACGCACAGTAGGACATGTTCACACACCTCTGATTCATCCCTGATAAATCAGACCTGACTCAACTCTAAGCAGTAGCAGGCATGACGAACAAGCATGAATGAGTAGGCACATTAGGGCTCAAACAACTCCTACTCATGCTAGTGGGTTTCAACTATTTACTGTGGAATGACAGGTCATGCAGAGGATAAAGGGGTTCAGCTACCGCAGCAAGTAACAGTTGAATCGTTGTTGTCCTAATGCAGTAAAAGAGAGCAGGAGCGAGAGAGTGGGATTGTATCGGAATGAACAAGGGGGTTTCGCTTGCCTGGCACTTCTGAAGATAGCATTGAGTCTTCATTAGTGTCAACGATCACATCATCGGTACAGCGTCTACCGAGGGGGAACAACACCGACAAACACAGAAGAAACACGATCAATGCAGTGCACAATATGATGCATGCTATGACATGGCAACATGCTGGTGTTTTGAGCTAATGCAGCTAGCAACAAAGTTAAATGAAGTTGGTTTGAATCCAAGATTCAAATTCAAACTCCATATGTGATTATTCGAATGCCATTTAATTGATTTGACCTGATCAGCAGGTATAAGTTGTTCTAACATGCATGAAAATGGTACAGATCGATAGATTGGATTTTTCTGATCATTTTTCATATATAATTTATTTCATTTGGAGTTACGGTTAATTTCCTATGATTTATTGAAGTTTTTACAAATTTCTGGAATTTCCTGAATATTTATAAAATGAACTAAATTCCAGAAAAGGAATATTGCGTCAGCATGGCGTAAGGCTGAGGTCAGCAGGTCAACTGGGTCGCCCAGAGTCAAACCTGATGTGTGGGGGCCACACGTCAGTGACACAGGTTAGACAGGGGGGGTTAGTTTAGTTTAATTAAAGATTAGGGGCACTAGGGCCCACATGTCAGTGTCAGGGGGTTAGATTAGGTGGTGATTAGCTTAAACTAATCACCTGATGGCGGGGGCCCACCTGTCATAGACCCAGGGGAGGTCAAACCCCTGGTCAAACGACTCAATCCCGCCGGCGTTGAGTCGCCGGCGAGGCCGAGGCGGCGGAGGCCTTCGGGTTTCTTGCTCCGGCGACCAAATGGCCGGCGGAGGGCATCTACGGAATGCCCAGGCTCGCGCGCATCTAACAGGGCAAACGGGAGAAGCTAGGGCGGCCGTAATCCTCGCCGGCGTCGAGCTCAGCGGCTGCCGGACCTCGGGCGTTGGCGGGAACGGCGCTACGGTGCACAAGAGGGGAAACGGAAGGGCGCTGCGGCCTCCTGGGGTTGCGGTGAGCACGATGGTGGTCTCGGCCACGCCATGGCCGGCGGCGAGAAGCTCTCGGCCGTGGTGGATAACCTAGCTACGGCGCGCGAACGACGAAACAGAGAGGGGGAAACAGACGGAGAGCTCACGTAGACCCTGTAGAGGTGGACGGCGAGCTCGAGGGAGGCCGGACGGGGGCGGATTTGACGGCGGCGATCCGCGGTGGCCGAGGAGGGGAACGGCGAAGCTGGCAGCATCCAGGGCTTCCGGAGGGCCGTGGATCGGTGGGGAGGAAGAGGGGGTCGAGGCGGAGCCTTTGAGCGCATCGGCGAGGCTAGGGAGTGGCGGTGGCCGCGAGGGAGCTCGTCGGTGGCGGCGGCTCCGTTCGGGCGAGT